>NW_027671329.1:0-84689 GCF_964165515.1 Mesoplodon bidens
TTAAATATATAACTAAATGCATTGAATATCTTATATAAAAAGCCAAAAGATAGAGTTGAAACCGAATATCAAAAGTAAACATCTCCTTCCCCAAATCCCTAACTCCACTCCAGTCATGAGGCGAACATCACACAAAGCCAAGTTGAAGGACAGTCTATGAAATATGTGAACCAGGACTCTTCAAAATTGTCATTAAGAAAAGGAAAGTCTGGGACTTTCCTGGTGGTGCACTAGTTAAGAATCCATCTGCCAATGCAGGGGACACCGGTTCCAGCCCTGGTCCGGGAAGATCCCACATGCCGCAGAGCAAGTAAGCCCGTACATCACAACTACTGAGCCTGCGCTCTAGAGCCCGCCAGCCACAACAACTGAGGCCACACGCTGCAACTAATGAAGCCCGCGCACTCTAGGGCCTGTGTGCCGCAAATACTGAGCCCAGGTGCTGCAATTACTGAAGCCCGCACTCTTAGAGCCCACGCTCCGCAACAAGAGAAGCCACCACAATGAGAAGTCCGCGCACCACAATAAAGAGTAGCCCCCACTTGCCACAACTAGAGAAAGCCTGCGCGCAGCAACAAAGACTCAACTCAGCCAAATATAAACAATAATAAAAAAATAAATAAAGGCATCATCACATAAACACAAATGAGGAAATATTTTTTTTAAAAAAGAATAACGGGCGGGGCAGTGGTTAAGAATCCGCCTGCCAGTGCAGGGGACACGGATTTGAGCCCTGGTCCTGGAAGATCCCACATGCTGCAGTGCAACTAAGCCCGTGAGCCACAACTACTGAGCCTGCGCTTCTGGAGCCTGTGCTCCGCAACAAAAGGCGCCACGGCAGTGAGAGGCCCACGAACCACGATGAGGAGTGGCCCCTGCTCGCCGCAACTAGAGAAGGCCCTCGCACAGAAACGAAGACCCAACACAGCCAAAAATAAATAAAATATAAATAAAAATAAATACATTTAAAAGGAAAACCTATACATTTCCCTTTCTGCAAATGTAGGTTTTCGAGGCAAGAGTAGAGCCTCAGAAAGAGTGTCTGCAAACAGAACAATCACTAGTTCACTAAGGACAAATTGTAGGATACTTTTGGAGAATCCCATCACAGCTAGATAATTGGTCCAGGACCAAAAGTAACTACTGGAAGAAAAATGAAATCAACAGTGTACCACAGAGGTGGGAGGCACACTGGCCTGGACTAAGACATGTTCAGTCATAGATAATAAGGGTGGTGATTTTTAAGCATCATTCTCGACCCACTGTGGACTTCCTTCTGCAGCAGTATAAGGATACCACCAGATCATCTTGAAATCAAGTCATGAAATGTACCTTTATATTTCTAAAAATCAATGATCGTCCTTAAATTAACTTTTCTTATTAATTTAGTCATGGTGCTCTTTTACTTCTAAAACATTAAATCTTATTTGATTAGAGACAGACTTCAAAAAATAAAAATAAACTGTGATCAAATAGCAGGAACAAACAGTAGTAACTAAAATTTCTTCAATCTAAACTGGAGATGATTTCTGTATCTCTGTCTTTTACATTTGTCTCCATTAGGGGAAAAAATATGTACCTCATAATTAACTTGGCTGGAATGAATCAGACTGCATTTGTAAAAGTCTCAGAAGACCAATGAGCTGTGCTAAACAGTACCACTATCCACCTGAGCAGAAATTACTATCCTTAAGTTTCTATACATAACTAACACAACAAAAATTTTAACAAAAGAAGAACTACTAGAAACAAATTAGAGATTCATGTTTTTAAGTCAGTAATTTGCCTTTAGTCAGTAATTTGCCTCATACATTATGATTTTCCCTGTGGAAACCCAATTATTATCCTGAAAACAAGACCACTTTACAAAGCAAATGCATTGTGACAAAAGAAAGAAAAGGCAGATTGATACATTATTAAAATAACTCACACGCCATACCCTGAGGAGTAAGGAAGCCATGGCAGAGCAGGCCCCCTTCTCCTCAATGGACAGCACAGCTGTGGGGAAGACACTGCAGCTAGCAGAAGCGTGTCACACTTCCTCAGGGAGGAAGCAAGTTACAGACAACTCTACAGAGGGCACCCATAAACTCACGGCCACGCTCATTACCCAACGTCCAGGCCACCCAGAGGCTGACTGCAGCCCAACTTTCCCACCATTCCCACACAGGCCCCAGGAACCGTCAGGCCTCTGAGGCTCTGCCAATGCCCTTCCCTCCACCCAAATATCCTTTCCCTCCTCTCTCCGGACCTCAATCCTGCCCAGCTCTAAATGAGCACTGCAAGGCCTATTTCCCTAAGAATGCCTCTCTCAAAACCAAAATTACTTCCTCGAGAATGATCTGCCTCTTACTCATCCATCATTATCTTGGATTAAATACATCAGGTAAGATGCCTTATCTGACCAACACAACTATTTTAGAAATAAGAGTCATGTTTTAGACCATCTATGACATGACATGACAACCATTCAGCTCACGAAAACCATTCAATAAATACTCTAATTGAATTGCCCAAAGAGTTGACCTAAAATAACCTAAATGCCAAGCATTCCAAGAACCGTCCTGAACCAAATTCACTTCTCATTCGAATGCCAATGTCACAGAAAGGGATGTTGTATTGTCCTTAAATGTACTTGCCTTTATCCAAAACTAGAATCTCTGATGAATCTATGGGACACACATGTAAAATATTCTGCAAAGGAAAAAAGCTTTATTTAGTGTACTGTGCTTAATATTCAGCCAGACCTGCATTTTTCTCTAAACCTTATACAATTACTTAGTCTGCAAGAAGCATTAGAAGAGAGACAATGTCTATTGGGAAAAATACGGGAAGCGAAGGTCATCAATCATTTTCTACTTTCAATAATCTCTTTCATAAAGAGGTAAATGCTCCTAAATTCCAGAATGAATGGAATTCAATACAGCAAAGTAAAATGCTTTAAATACATAAAACAAATATCTTGGTGGACCTTCCACCATCTGTTTTAGTAACTTAAATTATAAAAAACACCCTAAATTTAAGAAAAGTTATATCAACAGCTAAAATTGAGATATTTTTCCATCTATTACTTTGATTTTCCTGACCCATTTTTGAGAATTGTCAGCATTCTGGATCAATAATGCCAAATTATTTGTTGAAGACAGTGAGATTCCTCCCAAGTCATCTAACATGCTCACTAATCAATAAAGATAAGAACAAACAAGAAAGCCATATTTATGAAGCAAGCAAATTATATTAAAAGACTGACTTTGAGAAAAGGTTGCTGCTTGCCAAGAAAATTTTATTATTATAAAACTTTTTCTGTCATTTGTATTACTTCATTTTCCCTTTCAGATTATCTGTGTAGCCTTGTAAACACATCATAATCCAAAGCAGTTGAGCTTTACCAATAAAATGTAAATCAACACAATAGAGCCAACTGCATAATTAAAACAAAAGTATACCGGGCTTCCCTGGTGGCACAGTGGTTGAGAGTCTGCCTGCCGATGCAGGGGCCCTGGGTTCGTGCCTCGGTTCGGGAAGATACCACATGCAGCGGAGGGGCTAGGCCCGTGAGCCATGGCCACTGAGCCGGCGGGTCGGGAGCCTGTGCTCCGTAACGGGGGAGGCCACAACAGTGAGAGGCCCACGTACTGAAAAAAAAAAAAAAAACATACCACCATCAACCCAAGCAGATTACAAAATAGCAAGCAGATTTTAAAATAATAGTCTACAAGCCTGCTTTTTTAAATATATAACTAAATGCATTGAATATCTTATATAAAAAGCCAAAAGATAGAGTTGAAACCGAATATCAAAAGTAAACATCTCCTTCCCCAAAACCCTAACTCCACTCCAGTCATGAGGAGAACATCACACAAAGCCAAGTTGAAGGACAGTCTATGAAATATGTGAACCAGGACTCTTCAAAATTGTCATTAAGAAAAGGAAAGTCTGGGACTTTCCTGGTGGTGCACTAGTTAAGAATCCATCTGCCAATGCAGGGGACACCGGTTCCAGCCCTGGTCCGGGAAGATCCCACATGCCGCAGAGCAAGTAAGCCCGTACATCACAACTACTGAGCCTGCGCTCTAGAGCCCGCCAGCCACAACAATTGAGGCCACACGCTGCAACTAATGAAGCCCGCACACTCTAGGGCCTGTGTGCCGCAAATACTGAGCCCAGGTGCTGCAATTACTGAAGCCCGCACTCTTAGAGCCCACGCTCCGCAACAAGAGAAGCCACCACAATGAGAAGTCCGCGCACCACAATAAAGAGTAGCCCCCACTTGCCACAACTAGAGAAAGCCTGCGCGCAGCAACAAAGACTCAACTCAGCCAAATATAAACAATAATAAAAAAATAAATAAAGGCATCATCACATAAACACAAATGAGGAAATATTTTTTTTAAAAAAAGAATAACGGGCGGGGCAGTGGTTAAGAATCTGCCTGCCAGTGCAGGGGACACGGATTTGAGCCCTGGTCCTGGAAGATCCCACATGCTGCAGTGCAACTAAGCCCGTGAGCCACAACTACTGAGCCTGCGCTTCTGGAGCCTGTGCTCCGCAACAAGGGGCGCCACGGCACTGAGAGGCCCACGAACCACGATGAGGAGTGGCCCCTGCTCGCCGCAACTAGAGAAGGCCCTCGCACAGAAACGAAGACCCAACACAGCCAAAAATAAATAAAATATAAATAAAAATAAATACATTTAAAAGAAAAACCTATACATTTCCCTTTCTGCAAATGTAGGTTTTCGAGGCAAGAGTAGAGCCTCAGAAAGAATGTCTGCAAACAGAACAATCACTAGTTCACTAAGTACAAATTGTAGGATACTTTTGGAGAATCCCATCACAGCTAGATAATTGGTCCAGGACCAAAAGTAACTACTGGAAGAAAAATGAAATCAACAGTGTACCACAGAGGTGGGAGGCACACTGGCCTGGACTAAGACATGTTCAGTCATAGATAATAAGGGTGGTGATTTTTAAGCATCATTCTCGACCCACTGTGGACTTCCTTCTGCAGCAGTATAAGGATACCACCAGATCATCTTGAAATCAAGTCATGAAATGTACCTTTATATTTCTAAAAATCAATGATCGTCCTTAAATTAACTTTTCTTATTAATTTAGTCATGGTGCTCTTTTACTTCTAAAACATTAAATCTTATTTGATTAGAGACAGACTTCAAAAAATAAAAATAAACTGTGATCAAATAGCAGGAACAAACAGTAGTAACTAAAATTTCTTCAATCTAAACTGGAGATGATTTCTGTATCTCTGTCTTTTACATTTGTCTCCATTAGGGGAAAAAATATGTACCTCATAATTAACTTGGCTGGAATGAATCAGACTGCATTTGTAAAAGTCTCAGAAGACCAATGAGCTGTGCTAAACAGTACCACTATCCACCTGAGCAGAAATTACTATCCTTAAGTTTCTATACATAACTAACACAACAAAAATTTAAACAAAAGAAGAACTACTAGAAACAAATTAGAGATTCATGTTTTTAAGTCAGTAATTTGCCTTTAGTCAGTAATTTGCCTCATACATTATGATTTTCCCTGTGGAAACCCAATTATTATCCTGAAAACAAGACCACTTTAGAAAGCAAATGCATTGTGACAAAAGAAAGAAAAGGCAGATTGATACATTATTAAAATAACTCACACGCCATACCCTGAGGAGTAAGGAAGCCATGGCAGAGCAGGCCCCCTTCTCCTCAATGGACAGCACAGCTGTGGGGAAGACACTGCAGCTAGCAGAAGCGTGTCACACTTCCTCAGGGAGGAAGCAAGTTACAGACAACTCTACAGAGGGCACCCATAAACTCACGGCCACGCTCATTACCCAACGTCCAGGCCACCCAGGGGCTGACTGCAGCCCAACTTTCCCACCATTCCCACAAGGCCCCAGGAACCGTCAGGCCTCTGAGGCTCTGCCAATGCCCTTCCCTCCACCCAAATATCCTTTCCCTCCTCTCTCCGGACCTCAATCCTGCCCAGCTCTAAATGAGCACTGCAAGGCCTATTTCCCTAAGAATGCCTCTCTCAAAACCAAAATTACTTCCTCGAGAATGATCTGCCTCTTACTCATCCATCATTATCTTGGATTAAATACATCATGTAAGATGCCTTATCTGACCAACACAACTATTTTAGAAATAAGAGTCATGTTTTAGACCATCTATGACATGACATGACAACCATTCAGCTCACGAAAACCATTCAATAAATACTCTAATTGAATTGCCCAAAGAGTTGACCTAAAATAACCTAAATGCCAAGCATTCCAAGAACCGTCCTGAACCAAATTCACTTCTCATTCGAATGCCAATGTCACAGAAAGGGATGTTGTATTGTCCTTAAATGTACTTGCCTTTATCCAAAACTAGAATCTCTGATGAATCTATGGGACACACATGTAAAATATTCTGCAAAGGAAAAAAGCTTTATTTAGTGTACTGTGCTTAATATTCAGCCAGACCTGCATTTTTCTCTAAACCTTATACAATTACTTAGTCTGCAAGAAGCATTAGAAGAGAGACAATGTCTATTGAGAAAAATACGGGAAGCGAAGGTCATCAATCATTTTCTACTTTCAATAATCTCTTTCATAAAGAGGTAAATGCTCCTAAATTCCAGAATGAATGGAATTCAATACAGCAAAGTAAAATGCTTTAAATACATAAAACAAATATCTTGGTGGACCTTCCACCATCTGTTTTAGTAACTTAAATTATAAATAACACCCTAAATTTAAGAAAAGTTATATCAACAGCTAAAATTGAGATATTTTTCCATCTATTACTTTGATTTTCCTGACCCATTTTTGAGAATTGTCAGCATTCTGGATCAATAATGCCAAATTATTTCTTGAAGACAGTGAGATTCCTCCCAAGTCATCTAACATGCTCACTAATCAATAAAGATAAGAACAAACAAGAAAGCCATATTTATGAAGCAAGCAAATTATATTAAAAGACTGACTTTGAGAAAAGGTTGCTGCTTGCCAAGAAAATTTTATTATTATAAAACTTTTTCTGTCATTTGTATTACCTCATTTTCCCTTTCAGATTATCTGTGTAGCCTTGTAAACACATCATAATCCAAAGCAGTTGAGCTTTACCAATAAAATGTAAATCAACACAATAGAGCCAACTGCATAATTAAAACAAAAGTATACCGGGCTTCCCTGGTGGCACAGTGGTTGAGAGTCTGCCTGCCGATGCAGGGGCCCTGGGTTCGTGCCTCAGTTCGGGAAGATACCACATGCAGCGGAGGGGCTAGGCCCGTGAGCCATGGCCACTGAGCCGGCGGGTCGGGAGCCTGTGCTCCGTAACGGGGGAGGCCACAACAGTGAGAGGCCCACGTACTGAAAAAAAAAAAAAAACATACCACCATCAACCCAAGCAGATTACAAAATAGCAAGCAGATTTTAAAATAATAGTCTACAAGCCTGCTTTTTTAAATATATAACTAAATGCATTGAATATCTTATATAAAAAGCCAAAAGATAGAGTTGAAACCGAATATCAAAAGTAAACATCTCCTTCCCCAAATCCCTAACTCCACTCCAGTCATGAGGCGAACATCACACAAAGCCAAGTTGAAGGACAGTCTATGAAATATGTGAACCAGGACTCTTCAAAATTGTCATTAAGAAAAGGAAAGTCTGGGACTTTCCTGGTGGTGCACTAGTTAAGAATCCATCTGCCAATGCAGGGGACACCGGTTCCAGCCCTGGTCCGGGAAGATCCCACATGCCGCAGAGCAAGTAAGCCCGTACATCACAACTACTGAGCCTGCGCTCTAGAGCCCGCCAGCCACAACAACTGAGGCCACACGCTGCAACTAATGAAGCCCGCGCACTCTAGGGCCTGTGTGCCGCAAATACTGAGCCCAGGTGCTGCAATTACTGAAGCCCGCACTCTTAGAGCCCACGCTCCGCAACAAGAGAAGCCACCACAATGAGAAGTCCGCGCACCACAATAAAGAGTAGCCCCCACTTGCCACAACTAGAGAAAGCCTGCGCGCAGCAACAAAGACTCAACTCAGCCAAATATAAACAATAATAAAAAAATAAATAAAGGCATCATCACATAAACACAAATGAGGAAATATTTCTTTTAAAAAAGAATAACGGGCGGGGCAGTGGTTAAGAATCCGCCTGCCAGTGCAGGGGACACGGATTTGAGCCCTGGTCCTGGAAGATCCCACATGCTGCAGTGCAACTAAGCCCGTGAGCCACAACTACTGAGCCTGCGCTTCTGGAGCCTCTGCTCCGCAACAAAAGGCGCCACGGCAGTGAGAGGCCCACGAACCACGATGAGGAGTGGCCCCTGCTCGCCGCAACTAGAGAAGGCCCTCGCACAGAAACGAAGACCCAACACAGCCAAAAATAAATAAAATATAAATAAAAATAAATACATTTAAAAGGAAAACCTATACATTTCCCTTTCTGCAAATGTAGGTTTTCGAGGCAAGAGTAGAGCCTCAGAAAGAGTGTCTGCAAACAGAACAATCACTAGTTCACTAAGGACAAATTGTAGGATACTTTTGGAGAATCCCATCACAGCTAGATAATTGGTCCAGGACCAAAAGTAACTACTGGAAGAAAAATGAAATCAACAGTGTACCACAGAGGTGGGAGGCACACTGGCCTGGACTAAGACATGTTCAGTCATAGATAATAAGGGTGGTGATTTTTAAGCATCATTCTCGACCCACTGTGGACTTCCTTCTGCAGCAGTATAAGGATACCACCAGATCATCTTGAAATCAAGTCATGAAATGTACCTTTATATTTCTAAAAATCAATGATCGTCCTTAAATTAACTTTTCTTATTAATTTAGTCATGGTGCTCTTTTACTTCTAAAACATTAAATCTTATTTGATTAGAGACAGACTTCAAAAAATAAAAATAAACTGTGATCAAATAGCAGGAACAAACAGTAGTAACTAAAATTTCTTCAATCTAAACTGGAGATGATTTCTGTATCTCTGTCTTTTACATTTGTCTCCATTAGGGGAAAAAATATGTACCTCATAATTAACTTGGCTGGAATGAATCAGACTGCATTTGTAAAAGTCTCAGAAGACCAATGAGCTGTGCTAAACAGTACCACTATCCACCTGAGCAGAAATTACTATCCTTAAGTTTCTATACATAACTAACACAACAAAAATTTTAACAAAAGAAGAACTACTAGAAACAAATTAGAGATTCATGTTTTTAAGTCAGTAATTTGCCTTTAGTCAGTAATTTGCCTCATACATTATGATTTTCCCTGTGGAAACCCAATTATTATCCTGAAAACAAGACCACTTTACAAAGCAAATGCATTGTGACAAAAGAAAGAAAAGGCAGATTGATACATTATTAAAATAACTCACACGCCATACCCTGAGGAGTAAGGAAGCCATGGCAGAGCAGGCCCCCTTCTCCTCAATGGACAGCACAGCTGTGGGGAAGACACTGCAGCTAGCAGAAGCGTGTCACACTTCCTCAGGGAGGAAGCAAGTTACAGACAACTCTACAGAGGGCACCCATAAACTCACGGCCACGCTCATTACCCAACGTCCAGGCCACCCAGAGGCTGACTGCAGCCCAACTTTCCCACCATTCCCACACAGGCCCCAGGAACCGTCAGGCCTCTGAGGCTCTGCCAATGCCCTTCCCTCCACCCAAATATCCTTTCCCTCCTCTCTCCGGACCTCAATCCTGCCCAGCTCTAAATGAGCACTGCAAGGCCTATTTCCCTAAGAATGCCTCTCTCAAAACCAAAATTACTTCCTCGAGAATGATCTGCCTCTTACTCATCCATCATTATCTTGGATTAAATACATCAGGTAAGATGCCTTATCTGACCAACACAACTATTTTAGAAATAAGAGTCATGTTTTAGACCATCTATGACATGACATGACAACCATTCAGCTCACGAAAACCATTCAATAAATACTCTAATTGAATTGCCCAAAGAGTTGACCTAAAATAACCTAAATGCCAAGCATTCCAAGAACCGTCCTGAACCAAATTCACTTCTCATTCGAATGCCAATGTCACAGAAAGGGATGTTGTATTGTCCTTAAATGTACTTGCCTTTATCCAAAACTAGAATCTCTGATGAATCTATGGGACACACATGTAAAATATTCTGCAAAGGAAAAAAGCTTTATTTAGTGTACTGTGCTTAATATTCAGCCAGACCTGCATTTTTCTCTAAACCTTATACAATTACTTAGTCTGCAAGAAGCATTAGAAGAGAGACAATGTCTATTGGGAAAAATACGGGAAGCGAAGGTCATCAATCATTTTCTACTTTCAATAATCTCTTTCATAAAGAGGTAAATGCTCCTAAATTCCAGAATGAATGGAATTCAATACAGCAAAGTAAAATGCTTTAAATACATAAAACAAATATCTTGGTGGACCTTCCACCATCTGTTTTAGTAACTTAAATTATAAAAAACACCCTAAATTTAAGAAAAGTTATATCAACAGCTAAAATTGAGATATTTTTCCATCTATTACTTTGATTTTCCTGACCCATTTTTGAGAATTGTCAGCATTCTGGATCAATAATGCCAAATTATTTGTTGAAGACAGTGAGATTCCTCCCAAGTCATCTAACATGCTCACTAATCAATAAAGATAAGAACAAACAAGAAAGCCATATTTATGAAGCAAGCAAATTATATTAAAAGACTGACTTTGAGAAAAGGTTGCTGCTTGCCAAGAAAATTTTATTATTATAAAACTTTTTCTGTCATTTGTATTACTTCATTTTCCCTTTCAGATTATCTGTGTAGCCTTGTAAACACATCATAATCCAAAGCAGTTGAGCTTTACCAATAAAATGTAAATCAACACAATAGAGCCAACTGCATAATTAAAACAAAAGTATACCGGGCTTCCCTGGTGGCACAGTGGTTGAGAGTCTGCCTGCCGATGCAGGGGCCCTGGGTTCGTGCCTCGGTTCGGGAAGATACCACATGCAGCGGAGGGGCTAGGCCCGTGAGCCATGGCCACTGAGCCGGCGGGTCGGGAGCCTGTGCTCCGTAACGGGGGAGGCCACAACAGTGAGAGGCCCACGTACTGAAAAAAAAAAAAAAAACATACCACCATCAACCCAAGCAGATTACAAAATAGCAAGCAGATTTTAAAATAATAGTCTACAAGCCTGCTTTTTTAAATATATAACTAAATGCATTGAATATCTTATATAAAAAGCCAAAAGATAGAGTTGAAACCGAATATCAAAAGTAAACATCTCCTTCCCCAAAACCCTAACTCCACTCCAGTCATGAGGAGAACATCACACAAAGCCAAGTTGAAGGACAGTCTATGAAATATGTGAACCAGGACTCTTCAAAATTGTCATTAAGAAAAGGAAAGTCTGGGACTTTCCTGGTGGTGCACTAGTTAAGAATCCATCTGCCAATGCAGGGGACACCGGTTCCAGCCCTGGTCCGGGAAGATCCCACATGCCGCAGAGCAAGTAAGCCCGTACATCACAACTACTGAGCCTGCGCTCTAGAGCCCGCCAGCCACAACAATTGAGGCCACACGCTGCAACTAATGAAGCCCGCACACTCTAGGGCCTGTGTGCCGCAAATACTGAGCCCAGGTGCTGCAATTACTGAAGCCCGCACTCTTAGAGCCCACGCTCCGCAACAAGAGAAGCCACCACAATGAGAAGTCCGCGCACCACAATAAAGAGTAGCCCCCACTTGCCACAACTAGAGAAAGCCTGCGCGCAGCAACAAAGACTCAACTCAGCCAAATATAAACAATAATAAAAAAATAAATAAAGGCATCATCACATAAACACAAATGAGGAAATATTTTTTTTAAAAAAAGAATAACGGGCGGGGCAGTGGTTAAGAATCTGCCTGCCAGTGCAGGGGACACGGATTTGAGCCCTGGTCCTGGAAGATCCCACATGCTGCAGTGCAACTAAGCCCGTGAGCCACAACTACTGAGCCTGCGCTTCTGGAGCCTGTGCTCCGCAACAAGGGGCGCCACGGCACTGAGAGGCCCACGAACCACGATGAGGAGTGGCCCCTGCTCGCCGCAACTAGAGAAGGCCCTCGCACAGAAACGAAGACCCAACACAGCCAAAAATAAATAAAATATAAATAAAAATAAATACATTTAAAAGAAAAACCTATACATTTCCCTTTCTGCAAATGTAGGTTTTCGAGGCAAGAGTAGAGCCTCAGAAAGAATGTCTGCAAACAGAACAATCACTAGTTCACTAAGTACAAATTGTAGGATACTTTTGGAGAATCCCATCACAGCTAGATAATTGGTCCAGGACCAAAAGTAACTACTGGAAGAAAAATGAAATCAACAGTGTACCACAGAGGTGGGAGGCACACTGGCCTGGACTAAGACATGTTCAGTCATAGATAATAAGGGTGGTGATTTTTAAGCATCATTCTCGACCCACTGTGGACTTCCTTCTGCAGCAGTATAAGGATACCACCAGATCATCTTGAAATCAAGTCATGAAATGTACCTTTATATTTCTAAAAATCAATGATCGTCCTTAAATTAACTTTTCTTATTAATTTAGTCATGGTGCTCTTTTACTTCTAAAACATTAAATCTTATTTGATTAGAGACAGACTTCAAAAAATAAAAATAAACTGTGATCAAATAGCAGGAACAAACAGTAGTAACTAAAATTTCTTCAATCTAAACTGGAGATGATTTCTGTATCTCTGTCTTTTACATTTGTCTCCATTAGGGGAAAAAATATGTACCTCATAATTAACTTGGCTGGAATGAATCAGACTGCATTTGTAAAAGTCTCAGAAGACCAATGAGCTGTGCTAAACAGTACCACTATCCACCTGAGCAGAAATTACTATCCTTAAGTTTCTATACATAACTAACACAACAAAAATTTAAACAAAAGAAGAACTACTAGAAACAAATTAGAGATTCATGTTTTTAAGTCAGTAATTTGCCTTTAGTCAGTAATTTGCCTCATACATTATGATTTTCCCTGTGGAAACCCAATTATTATCCTGAAAACAAGACCACTTTAGAAAGCAAATGCATTGTGACAAAAGAAAGAAAAGGCAGATTGATACATTATTAAAATAACTCACACGCCATACCCTGAGGAGTAAGGAAGCCATGGCAGAGCAGGCCCCCTTCTCCTCAATGGACAGCACAGCTGTGGGGAAGACACTGCAGCTAGCAGAAGCGTGTCACACTTCCTCAGGGAGGAAGCAAGTTACAGACAACTCTACAGAGGGCACCCATAAACTCACGGCCACGCTCATTACCCAACGTCCAGGCCACCCAGGGGCTGACTGCAGCCCAACTTTCCCACCATTCCCACAAGGCCCCAGGAACCGTCAGGCCTCTGAGGCTCTGCCAATGCCCTTCCCTCCACCCAAATATCCTTTCCCTCCTCTCTCCGGACCTCAATCCTGCCCAGCTCTAAATGAGCACTGCAAGGCCTATTTCCCTAAGAATGCCTCTCTCAAAACCAAAATTACTTCCTCGAGAATGATCTGCCTCTTACTCATCCATCATTATCTTGGATTAAATACATCATGTAAGATGCCTTATCTGACCAACACAACTATTTTAGAAATAAGAGTCATGTTTTAGACCATCTATGACATGACATGACAACCATTCAGCTCACGAAAACCATTCAATAAATACTCTAATTGAATTGCCCAAAGAGTTGACCTAAAATAACCTAAATGCCAAGCATTCCAAGAACCGTCCTGAACCAAATTCACTTCTCATTCGAATGCCAATGTCACAGAAAGGGATGTTGTATTGTCCTTAAATGTACTTGCCTTTATCCAAAACTAGAATCTCTGATGAATCTATGGGACACACATGTAAAATATTCTGCAAAGGAAAAAAGCTTTATTTAGTGTACTGTGCTTAATATTCAGCCAGACCTGCATTTTTCTCTAAACCTTATACAATTACTTAGTCTGCAAGAAGCATTAGAAGAGAGACAATGTCTATTGAGAAAAATACGGGAAGCGAAGGTCATCAATCATTTTCTACTTTCAATAATCTCTTTCATAAAGAGGTAAATGCTCCTAAATTCCAGAATGAATGGAATTCAATACAGCAAAGTAAAATGCTTTAAATACATAAAACAAATATCTTGGTGGACCTTCCACCATCTGTTTTAGTAACTTAAATTATAAATAACACCCTAAATTTAAGAAAAGTTATATCAACAGCTAAAATTGAGATATTTTTCCATCTATTACTTTGATTTTCCTGACCCATTTTTGAGAATTGTCAGCATTCTGGATCAATAATGCCAAATTATTTCTTGAAGACAGTGAGATTCCTCCCAAGTCATCTAACATGCTCACTAATCAATAAAGATAAGAACAAACAAGAAAGCCATATTTATGAAGCAAGCAAATTATATTAAAAGACTGACTTTGAGAAAAGGTTGCTGCTTGCCAAGAAAATTTTATTATTATAAAACTTTTTCTGTCATTTGTATTACCTCATTTTCCCTTTCAGATTATCTGTGTAGCCTTGTAAACACATCATAATCCAAAGCAGTTGAGCTTTACCAATAAAATGTAAATCAACACAATAGAGCCAACTGCATAATTAAAACAAAAGTATACCGGGCTTCCCTGGTGGCACAGTGGTTGAGAGTCTGCCTGCCGATGCAGGGGCCCTGGGTTCGTGCCTCAGTTCGGGAAGATACCACATGCAGCGGAGGGGCTAGGCCCGTGAGCCATGGCCACTGAGCCGGCGGGTCGGGAGCCTGTGCTCCGTAACGGGGGAGGCCACAACAGTGAGAGGCCCACGTACTGAAAAAAAAAAAAAAACATACCACCATCAACCCAAGCAGATTACAAAATAGCAAGCAGATTTTAAAATAATAGTCTACAAGCCTGCTTTTTTAAATATATAACTAAATGCATTGAATATCTTATATAAAAAGCCAAAAGATAGAGTTGAAACCGAATATCAAAAGTAAACATCTCCTTCCCCAAATCCCTAACTCCACTCCAGTCATGAGGCGAACATCACACAAAGCCAAGTTGAAGGACAGTCTATGAAATATGTGAACCAGGACTCTTCAAAATTGTCATTAAGAAAAGGAAAGTCTGGGACTTTCCTGGTGGTGCACTAGTTAAGAATCCATCTGCCAATGCAGGGGACACCGGTTCCAGCCCTGGTCCGGGAAGATCCCACATGCCGCAGAGCAAGTAAGCCCGTACATCACAACTACTGAGCCTGCGCTCTAGAGCCCGCCAGCCACAACAACTGAGGCCACACGCTGCAACTAATGAAGCCCGCGCACTCTAGGGCCTGTGTGCCGCAAATACTGAGCCCAGGTGCTGCAATTACTGAAGCCCGCACTCTTAGAGCCCACGCTCCGCAACAAGAGAAGCCACCACAATGAGAAGTCCGCGCACCACAATAAAGAGTAGCCCCCACTTGCCACAACTAGAGAAAGCCTGCGCGCAGCAACAAAGACTCAACTCAGCCAAATATAAACAATAATAAAAAAATAAATAAAGGCATCATCACATAAACACAAATGAGGAAATATTTCTTTTAAAAAAGAATAACGGGCGGGGCAGTGGTTAAGAATCCGCCTGCCAGTGCAGGGGACACGGATTTGAGCCCTGGTCCTGGAAGATCCCACATGCTGCAGTGCAACTAAGCCCGTGAGCCACAACTACTGAGCCTGCGCTTCTGGAGCCTCTGCTCCGCAACAAAAGGCGCCACGGCAGTGAGAGGCCCACGAACCACGATGAGGAGTGGCCCCTGCTCGCCGCAACTAGAGAAGGCCCTCGCACAGAAACGAAGACCCAACACAGCCAAAAATAAATAAAATATAAATAAAAATAAATACATTTAAAAGGAAAACCTATACATTTCCCTTTCTGCAAATGTAGGTTTTCGAGGCAAGAGTAGAGCCTCAGAAAGAGTGTCTGCAAACAGAACAATCACTAGTTCACTAAGGACAAATTGTAGGATACTTTTGGAGAATCCCATCACAGCTAGATAATTGGTCCAGGACCAAAAGTAACTACTGGAAGAAAAATGAAATCAACAGTGTACCACAGAGGTGGGAGGCACACTGGCCTGGACTAAGACATGTTCAGTCATAGATAATAAGGGTGGTGATTTTTAAGCATCATTCTCGACCCACTGTGGACTTCCTTCTGCAGCAGTATAAGGATACCACCAGATCATCTTGAAATCAAGTCATGAAATGTACCTTTATATTTCTAAAAATCAATGATCGTCCTTAAATTAACTTTTCTTATTAATTTAGTCATGGTGCTCTTTTACTTCTAAAACATTAAATCTTATTTGATTAGAGACAGACTTCAAAAAATAAAAATAAACTGTGATCAAATAGCAGGAACAAACAGTAGTAACTAAAATTTCTTCAATCTAAACTGGAGATGATTTCTGTATCTCTGTCTTTTACATTTGTCTCCATTAGGGGAAAAAATATGTACCTCATAATTAACTTGGCTGGAATGAATCAGACTGCATTTGTAAAAGTCTCAGAAGACCAATGAGCTGTGCTAAACAGTACCACTATCCACCTGAGCAGAAATTACTATCCTTAAGTTTCTATACATAACTAACACAACAAAAATTTTAACAAAAGAAGAACTACTAGAAACAAATTAGAGATTCATGTTTTTAAGTCAGTAATTTGCCTTTAGTCAGTAATTTGCCTCATACATTATGATTTTCCCTGTGGAAACCCAATTATTATCCTGAAAACAAGACCACTTTACAAAGCAAATGCATTGTGACAAAAGAAAGAAAAGGCAGATTGATACATTATTAAAATAACTCACACGCCATACCCTGAGGAGTAAGGAAGCCATGGCAGAGCAGGCCCCCTTCTCCTCAATGGACAGCACAGCTGTGGGGAAGACACTGCAGCTAGCAGAAGCGTGTCACACTTCCTCAGGGAGGAAGCAAGTTACAGACAACTCTACAGAGGGCACCCATAAACTCACGGCCACGCTCATTACCCAACGTCCAGGCCACCCAGAGGCTGACTGCAGCCCAACTTTCCCACCATTCCCACACAGGCCCCAGGAACCGTCAGGCCTCTGAGGCTCTGCCAATGCCCTTCCCTCCACCCAAATATCCTTTCCCTCCTCTCTCCGGACCTCAATCCTGCCCAGCTCTAAATGAGCACTGCAAGGCCTATTTCCCTAAGAATGCCTCTCTCAAAACCAAAATTACTTCCTCGAGAATGATCTGCCTCTTACTCATCCATCATTATCTTGGATTAAATACATCAGGTAAGATGCCTTATCTGACCAACACAACTATTTTAGAAATAAGAGTCATGTTTTAGACCATCTATGACATGACATGACAACCATTCAGCTCACGAAAACCATTCAATAAATACTCTAATTGAATTGCCCAAAGAGTTGACCTAAAATAACCTAAATGCCAAGCATTCCAAGAACCGTCCTGAACCAAATTCACTTCTCATTCGAATGCCAATGTCACAGAAAGGGATGTTGTATTGTCCTTAAATGTACTTGCCTTTATCCAAAACTAGAATCTCTGATGAATCTATGGGACACACATGTAAAATATTCTGCAAAGGAAAAAAGCTTTATTTAGTGTACTGTGCTTAATATTCAGCCAGACCTGCATTTTTCTCTAAACCTTATACAATTACTTAGTCTGCAAGAAGCATTAGAAGAGAGACAATGTCTATTGGGAAAAATACGGGAAGCGAAGGTCATCAATCATTTTCTACTTTCAATAATCTCTTTCATAAAGAGGTAAATGCTCCTAAATTCCAGAATGAATGGAATTCAATACAGCAAAGTAAAATGCTTTAAATACATAAAACAAATATCTTGGTGGACCTTCCACCATCTGTTTTAGTAACTTAAATTATAAAAAACACCCTAAATTTAAGAAAAGTTATATCAACAGCTAAAATTGAGATATTTTTCCATCTATTACTTTGATTTTCCTGACCCATTTTTGAGAATTGTCAGCATTCTGGATCAATAATGCCAAATTATTTGTTGAAGACAGTGAGATTCCTCCCAAGTCATCTAACATGCTCACTAATCAATAAAGATAAGAACAAACAAGAAAGCCATATTTATGAAGCAAGCAAATTATATTAAAAGACTGACTTTGAGAAAAGGTTGCTGCTTGCCAAGAAAATTTTATTATTATAAAACTTTTTCTGTCATTTGTATTACTTCATTTTCCCTTTCAGATTATCTGTGTAGCCTTGTAAACACATCATAATCCAAAGCAGTTGAGCTTTACCAATAAAATGTAAATCAACACAATAGAGCCAACTGCATAATTAAAACAAAAGTATACCGGGCTTCCCTGGTGGCACAGTGGTTGAGAGTCTGCCTGCCGATGCAGGGGCCCTGGGTTCGTGCCTCGGTTCGGGAAGATACCACATGCAGCGGAGGGGCTAGGCCCGTGAGCCATGGCCACTGAGCCGGCGGGTCGGGAGCCTGTGCTCCGTAACGGGGGAGGCCACAACAGTGAGAGGCCCACGTACTGAAAAAAAAAAAAAAAACATACCACCATCAACCCAAGCAGATTACAAAATAGCAAGCAGATTTTAAAATAATAGTCTACAAGCCTGCTTTTTTAAATATATAACTAAATGCATTGAATATCTTATATAAAAAGCCAAAAGATAGAGTTGAAACCGAATATCAAAAGTAAACATCTCCTTCCCCAAAACCCTAACTCCACTCCAGTCATGAGGAGAACATCACACAAAGCCAAGTTGAAGGACAGTCTATGAAATATGTGAACCAGGACTCTTCAAAATTGTCATTAAGAAAAGGAAAGTCTGGGACTTTCCCGGTGGTGCACTAGTTAAGAATCCATCTGCCAATGCAGGGGACACCGGTTCCAGCCCTGGTCCGGGAAGATCCCACATGCCGCAGAGCAAGTAAGCCCGTACATCACAACTACTGAGCCTGCGCTCTAGAGCCCGCCAGCCACAACAACTGAGGCCACACGCTGCAACTAATGAAGCCCGCACACTCTAGGGCCTGTGTGCCGCAAATACTGAGCCCAGGTGCTGCAATTACTGAAGCCCGCACTCTTAGAGCCCACGCTCCGCAACAAGAGAAGCCACCACAATGAGAAGTCCGCGCACCACAATAAAGAGTAGCCCCCACTTGCCACAACTAGAGAAAGCCTGCGCGCAGCAACAAAGACTCAACTCAGCCAAATATAAACAATAATAAAAAAATAAATAAAGGCATCATCACATAAACACAAATGAGGAAATATTTTTTTTAAAAAAAGAATAACGGGCGGGGCAGTGGTTAAGAATCTGCCTGCCAGTGCAGGGGACACGGATTTGAGCCCTGGTCCTGGAAGATCCCACATGCTGCAGTGCAACTAAGCCCGTGAGCCACAACTACTGAGCCTGCGCTTCTGGAGCCTGTGCTCCGCAACAAGGGGCGCCACGGCACTGAGAGGCCCACGAACCACGATGAGGAGTGGCCCCTGCTCGCCGCAACTAGAGAAGGCCCTCGCACAGAAACGAAGACCCAACACAGCCAAAAATAAATAAAATATAAATAAAAATAAATACATTTAAAAGAAAAACCTATACATTTCCCTTTCTGCAAATGTAGGTTTTCGAGGCAAGAGTAGAGCCTCAGAAAGAATGTCTGCAAACAGAACAATCACTAGTTCACTAAGGACAAATTGTAGGATACTTTTGGAGAATCCCATCACAGCTAGATAATTGGTCCAGGACCAAAAGTAACTACTGGAAGAAAAATGAAATCAACAGTGTACCACAGAGGTGGGAGGCACACTGGCCTGGACTAAGACATGTTCAGTCATAGATAATAAGGGTGGTGATTTTTAAGCATCATTCTCGACCCACTGTGGACTTCCTTCTGCAGCAGTATAAGGATACCACCAGATCATCTTGAAATCAAGTCATGAAATGTACCTTTATATTTCTAAAAATCAATGATCGTCCTTAAATTAACTTTTCTTATTAATTTAGTCATGGTGCTCTTTTACTTCTAAAACATTAAATCTTATTTGATTAGAGACAGACTTCAAAAAATAAAAATAAACTGTGATCAAATAGCAGGAACAAACAGTAGTAACTAAAATTTCTTCAATCTAAACTGGAGATGATTTCTGTATCTCTGTCTTTTACATTTGTCTCCATTAGGGGAAAAAATATGTACCTCATAATTAACTTGGCTGGAATGAATCAGACTGCATTTGTAAAAGTCTCAGAAGACCAATGAGCTGTGCTAAACAGTACCACTATCCACCTGAGCAGAAATTACTATCCTTAAGTTTCTATACATAACTAACACAACAAAAATTTAAACAAAAGAAGAACTACTAGAAACAAATTAGAGATTCATGTTTTTAAGTCAGTAATTTGCCTTTAGTCAGTAATTTGCCTCATACATTATGATTTTCCCTGTGGAAACCCAATTATTATCCTGAAAACAAGACCACTTTAGAAAGCAAATGCATTGTGACAAAAGAAAGAAAAGGCAGATTGATACATTATTAAAATAACTCACACGCCATACCCTGAGGAGTAAGGAAGCCATGGCAGAGCAGGCCCCCTTCTCCTCAATGGACAGCACAGCTGTGGGGAAGACACTGCAGCTAGCAGAAGCGTGTCACACTTCCTCAGGGAGGAAGCAAGTTACAGACAACTCTACAGAGGGCACCCATAAACTCACGGCCATGCTCATTACCCAACGTCCAGGCCACCCACAGGCTGACTGCAGCCCAACTTTCCCACCATTCCCACACAGGCCCCAGGAACCGTCAGGCCTCTGAGGCTCTGCCAATGCCCTTCCCTCCACCCAAATATCCTTTCCCTCCTCTCTCCGGACCTCAATCCTGCCCAGCTCTAAATGAGCACTGCAAGGCCTATTTCCATAAGAATGCCTCTCTCAAAACCAAAATTACTTCCTCGAGAATGATCTGCCTCTTACTCATCCATCATTATCTTGGATTAAATACATCATGTAAGATGCCTTATCTGACCAACACAACTATTTTAGAAATAAGAGTCATGTTTTAGACCATCTATGACATGACATGACAACCATTCAGCTCACGAAAACCATTCAATAAATACTCTAATTGAATTGCCCAAAGAGTTGACCTAAAATAACCTAAATGCCAAGCATTCCAAGAACCGTCCTGAACCAAATTCACTTCTCATTCGAATGCCAATGTCACAGAAAGGGATGTTGTATTGTCCTTAAATGTACTTGCCTTTATCCAAAACTAGAATCTCTGATGAATCTATGGGACACACATGTAAAATATTCTGCAAAGGAAAAAAGCTTTATTTAGTGTACTGTGCTTAATATTCAGCCAGACCTGCATTTTTCTCTAAACCTTATACAATTACTTAGTCTGCAAGAAGCATTAGAAGAGAGACAATGTCTATTGAGAAAAATACGGGAAGCGAAGGTCATCAATCATTTTCTACTTTCAATAATCTCTTTCATAAAGAGGTAAATGCTCCTAAATTCCAGAATGAATGGAATTCAATACAGCAAAGTAAAATGCTTTAAATACATAAAACAAATATCTTGGTGGACCTTCCACCATCTGTTTTAGTAACTTAAATTATAAAAAACACCCTAAATTTAAGAAAAGTTATATCAACAGCTAAAATTGAGATATTTTTCCATCTATTACTTTGATTTTCCTGACCCATTTTTGAGAATTGTCAGCATTCTGGATCAATAATGCCAAATTATTTCTTGAAGACAGTGAGATTCCTCCCAAGTCATCTAACATGCTCACTAATCAATAAAGATAAGAACAAACAAGAAAGCCATATTTATGAAGCAAGCAAATTATATTAAAAGACTGACTTTGAGAAAAGGTTGCTGCTTGCCAAGAAAATTTTATTATTATAAAACTTTTTCTGTCATTTGTATTACCTCATTTTCCCTTTCAGATTATCTGTGTAGCCTTGTAAACACATCATAATCCAAAGCAGTTGAGCTTTACCAATAAAATGTAAATCAACACAATAGAGCCAACTGCATAATTAAAACAAAAGTATACCGGGCTTCCCTGGTGGCACAGTGGTTGAGAGTCTGCCTGCCGATGCAGGGGCCCTGGGTTCGTGCCTCGGTTCGGGAAGATACCACATGCAGCGGAGGGGCTAGGCCCGTGAGCCATGGCCACTGAGCCGGCGGGTCGGGAGCCTGTGCTCCGTAACGGGGGAGGCCACAACAGTGAGAGGCCCACGTACTGAAAAAAAAAAAAAACATACCACCATAAACCCAAGCAGATTACAAAATAGCAAGCAGATTTTAAAATAATAGTCTACAAGCCTGCTTTTTTAAATATATAACTAAATGCATTGAATATCTTATATAAAAAGCCAAAAGATAGAGTTGAAACCGAATATCAAAAGTAAACATCTCCTTCCCCAAAACCCTAACTCCACTCCAGTCATGAGGCGAACATCACACAAAGCCAAGTTGAAGGACAGTCTATGAAATATGTGAACCAGGACTCTTCAAAATTGTCATTAAGAAAAGGAAAGTCTGGGACTTTCCTGGTGGTGCACTAGTTAAGAATCCATCTGCCAATGCAGGGGACACCGGTTCCAGCCCTGGTCCGGGAAGATCCCACATGCCGCAGAGCAAGTAAGCCCGTACATCACAACTACTGAGCCTGCGCTCTAGAGCCCGCCAGCCACAACAACTGAGGCCACACGCTGCAACTAATGAAGCCCGCGCACTCTAGGGCCTGTGTGCCGCAAATACTGAGCCCAGGTGCTGCAATTACTGAAGCCCGCACTCTTAGAGCCCACGCTCCGCAACAAGAGAAGCCACCACAATGAGAAGTCCGCGCACCACAATAAAGAGTAGCCCCCACTTGCCACAACTAGAGAAAGCCTGCGCGCAGCAACAAAGACTCAACTCAGCCAAATATAAACAATAATAAAAAAATAAATAAAGGCATCATCACATAAACACAAATGAGGAAATATTTCTTTTAAAAAAGAATAACGGGCGGGGCAGTGGTTAAGAATCCGCCTGCCAGTGCAGGGGACACGGATTTGAGCCCTGGTCCTGGAAGATCCCACATGCTGCAGTGCAACTAAGCCCGTGAGCCACAACTACTGAGCCTGCGCTTCTGGAGCCTGTGCTCCGCAACAAAAGGCGCCACGGCAGTGAGAGGCCCACGAACCACGATGAGGAGTGGCCCCTGCTCGCCGCAACTAGAGAAGGCCCTCGCACAGAAACGAAGACCCAACACAGCCAAAAATAAATAAAATATAAATAAAAATAAATACATTTAAAAGGAAAACCTATACATTTCCCTTTCTGCAAATGTAGGTTTTCGAGGCAAGAGTAGAGCCTCAGAAAGAGTGTCTGCAAACAGAACAATCACTAGTTCACTAAGGACAAATTGTAGGATACTTTTGGAGAATCCCATCACAGCTAGATAATTGGTCCAGGACCAAAAGTAACTACTGGAAGAAAAATGAAATCAACAGTGTACCACAGAGGTGGGAGGCACACTGGCCTGGACTAAGACATGTTCAGTCATAGATAATAAGGGTGGTGATTTTTAAGCATCATTCTCGACCCACTGTGGACTTCCTTCTGCAGCAGTATAAGGATACCACCAGATCATCTTGAAATCAAGTCATGAAATGTACCTTTATATTTCTAAAAATCAATGATCGTCCTTAAATTAACTTTTCTTATTAATTTAGTCATGGTGCTCTTTTACTTCTAAAACATTAAATCTTATTTGATTAGAGACAGACTTCAAAAAATAAAAATAAACTGTGATCAAATAGCAGGAACAAACAGTAGTAACTAAAATTTCTTCAATCTAAACTGGAGATGATTTCTGTATCTCTGTCTTTTACATTTGTCTCCATTAGGGGAAAAAATATGTACCTCATAATTAACTTGGCTGGAATGAATCAGACTGCATTTGTAAAAGTCTCAGAAGACCAATGAGCTGTGCTAAACAGTACCACTATCCACCTGAGCAGAAATTACTATCCTTAAGTTTCTATACATAACTAACACAACAAAAATTTTAACAAAAGAAGAACTACTAGAAACAAATTAGAGATTCATGTTTTTAAGTCAGTAATTTGCCTTTAGTCAGTAATTTGCCTCATACATTATGATTTTCCCTGTGGAAACCCAATTATTATCCTGAAAACAAGACCACTTTACAAAGCAAATGCATTGTGACAAAAGAAAGAAAAGGCAGATTGATACATTATTAAAATAACTCACACGCCATACCCTGAGGAGTAAGGAAGCCATGGCAGAGCAGGCCCCCTTCTCCTCAATGGACAGCACAGCTGTGGGGAAGACACTGCAGCTAGCAGAAGCGTGTCACACTTCCTCAGGGAGGAAGCAAGTTACAGACAACTCTACAGAGGGCACCCATAAACTCACGGCCACGCTCATTACCCAACGTCCAGGCCACCCAGAGGCTGACTGCAGCCCAACTTTCCCACCATTCCCACACAGGCCCCAGGAACCGTCAGGCCTCTGAGGCTCTGCCAATGCCCTTCCCTCCACCCAAATATCCTTTCCCTCCTCTCTCCGGACCTCAATCCTGCCCAGCTCTAAATGAGCACTGCAAGGCCTATTTCCCTAAGAATGCCTCTCTCAAAACCAAAATTACTTCCTCGAGAATGATCTGCCTCTTACTCATCCATCATTATCTTGGATTAAATACATCAGGTAAGATGCCTTATCTGACCAACACAACTATTTTAGAAATAAGAGTCATGTTTTAGACCATCTATGACATGACATGACAACCATTCAGCTCACGAAAACCATTCAATAAATACTCTAATTGAATTGCCCAAAGAGTTGACCTAAAATAACCTAAATGCCAAGCATTCCAAGAACCGTCCTGAACCAAATTCACTTCTCATTCGAATGCCAATGTCACAGAAAGGGATGTTGTATTGTCCTTAAATGTACTTGCCTTTATCCAAAACTAGAATCTCTGATGAATCTATGGGACACACATGTAAAATATTCTGCAAAGGAAAAAAGCTTTATTTAGTGTACTGTGCTTAATATTCAGCCAGACCTGCATTTTTCTCTAAACCTTATACAATTACTTAGTCTGCAAGAAGCATTAGAAGAGAGACAATGTCTATTGGGAAAAATACGGGAAGCGAAGGTCATCAATCATTTTCTACTTTCAATAATCTCTTTCATAAAGAGGTAAATGCTCCTAAATTCCAGAATGAATGGAATTCAATACAGCAAAGTAAAATGCTTTAAATACATAAAACAAATATCTTGGTGGACCTTCCACCATCTGTTTTAGTAACTTAAATTATAAAAAACACCCTAAATTTAAGAAAAGTTATATCAACAGCTAAAATTGAGATATTTTTCCATCTATTACTTTGATTTTCCTGACCCATTTTTGAGAATTGTCAGCATTCTGGATCAATAATGCCAAATTATTTGTTGAAGACAGTGAGATTCCTCCCAAGTCATCTAACATGCTCACTAATCAATAAAGATAAGAACAAACAAGAAAGCCATATTTATGAAGCAAGCAAATTATATTAAAAGACTGACTTTGAGAAAAGGTTGCTGCTTGCCAAGAAAATTTTATTATTATAAAACTTTTTCTGTCATTTGTATTACTTCATTTTCCCTTTCAGATTATCTGTGTAGCCTTGTAAACACATCATAATCCAAAGCAGTTGAGCTTTACCAATAAAATGTAAATCAACACAATAGAGCCAACTGCATAATTAAAACAAAAGTATACCGGGCTTCCCTGGTGGCACAGTGGTTGAGAGTCTGCCTGCCGATGCAGGGGCCCTGGGTTCGTGCCTCGGTTCGGGAAGATACCACATGCAGCGGAGGGGCTAGGCCCGTGAGCCATGGCCACTGAGCCGGCGGGTCGGGAGCCTGTGCTCCGTAACGGGGGAGGCCACAACAGTGAGAGGCCCACGTACTGAAAAAAAAAAAAAAAACATACCACCATCAACCCAAGCAGATTACAAAATAGCAAGCAGATTTTAAAATAATAGTCTACAAGCCTGCTTTTTTAAATATATAACTAAATGCATTGAATATCTTATATAAAAAGCCAAAAGATAGAGTTGAAACCGAATATCAAAAGTAAACATCTCCTTCCCCAAAACCCTAACTCCACTCCAGTCATGAGGAGAACATCACACAAAGCCAAGTTGAAGGACAGTCTATGAAATATGTGAACCAGGACTCTTCAAAATTGTCATTAAGAAAAGGAAAGTCTGGGACTTTCCCGGTGGTGCACTAGTTAAGAATCCATCTGCCAATGCAGGGGACACCGGTTCCAGCCCTGGTCCGGGAAGATCCCACATGCCGCAGAGCAAGTAAGCCCGTACATCACAACTACTGAGCCTGCGCTCTAGAGCCCGCCAGCCACAACAATTGAGGCCACACGCTGCAACTAATGAAGCCCGCACACTCTAGGGCCTGTGTGCCGCAAATACTGAGCCCAGGTGCTGCAATTACTGAAGCCCGCACTCTTAGAGCCCACGCTCCGCAACAAGAGAAGCCACCACAATGAGAAGTCCGCGCACCACAATAAAGAGTAGCCCCCACTTGCCACAACTAGAGAAAGCCTGCGCGCAGCAACAAAGACTCAACTCAGCCAAATATAAACAATAATAAAAAAATAAATAAAGGCATCATCACATAAACACAAATGAGGAAATATTTTTTTTAAAAAAAGAATAACGGGCGGGGCAGTGGTTAAGAATCTGCCTGCCAGTGCAGGGGACACGGATTTGAGCCCTGGTCCTGGAAGATCCCACATGCTGCAGTGCAACTAAGCCCGTGAGCCACAACTACTGAGCCTGCGCTTCTGGAGCCTGTGCTCCGCAACAAGGGGCGCCACGGCACTGAGAGGCCCACGAACCACGATGAGGAGTGGCCCCTGCTCGCCGCAACTAGAGAAGGCCCTCGCACAGAAACGAAGACCCAACACAGCCAAAAATAAATAAAATATAAATAAAAATAAATACATTTAAAAGAAAAACCTATACATTTCCCTTTCTGCAAATGTAGGTTTTCGAGGCAAGAGTAGAGCCTCAGAAAGAATGTCTGCAAACAGAACAATCACTAGTTCACTAAGTACAAATTGTAGGATACTTTTGGAGAATCCCATCACAGCTAGATAATTGGTCCAGGACCAAAAGTAACTACTGGAAGAAAAATGAAATCAACAGTGTACCACAGAGGTGGGAGGCACACTGGCCTGGACTAAGACATGTTCAGTCATAGATAATAAGGGTGGTGATTTTTAAGCATCATTCTCGACCCACTGTGGACTTCCTTCTGCAGCAGTATAAGGATACCACCAGATCATCTTGAAATCAAGTCATGAAATGTACCTTTATATTTCTAAAAATCAATGATCGTCCTTAAATTAACTTTTCTTATTAATTTAGTCATGGTGCTCTTTTACTTCTAAAACATTAAATCTTATTTGATTAGAGACAGACTTCAAAAAATAAAAATAAACTGTGATCAAATAGCAGGAACAAACAGTAGTAACTAAAATTTCTTCAATCTAAACTGGAGATGATTTCTGTATCTCTGTCTTTTACATTTGTCTCCATTAGGGGAAAAAATATGTACCTCATAATTAACTTGGCTGGAATGAATCAGACTGCATTTGTAAAAGTCTCAGAAGACCAATGAGCTGTGCTAAACAGTACCACTATCCACCTGAGCAGAAATTACTATCCTTAAGTTTCTATACATAACTAACACAACAAAAATTTTAACAAAAGAAGAACTACTAGAAACAAATTAGAGATTCATGTTTTTAAGTCAGTAATTTGCCTTTAGTCAGTAATTTGCCTCATACATTATGATTTTCCCTGTGGAAACCCAATTATTATCCTGAAAACAAGACCACTTTAGAAAGCAAATGCATTGTGACAAAAGAAAGAAAAGGCAGATTGATACATTATTAAAATAACTCACACGCCATACCCTGAGGAGTAAGGAAGCCATGGCAGAGCAGGCCCCCTTCTCCTCAATGGACAGCACAGCTGTGGGGAAGACACTGCAGCTAGCAGAAGCGTGTCACACTTCCTCAGGGAGGAAGCAAGTTACAGACAACTCTACAGAGGGCACCCATAAACTCACGGCCACGCTCATTACCCAACGTCCAGGCCACCCAGAGGCTGACTGCAGCCCAACTTTCCCACCATTCCCACAAGGCCCCAGGAACCGTCAGGCCTCTGAGGCTCTGCCAATGCCCTTCCCTCCACCCAAATATCCTTTCCCTCCTCTCTCCGGACCTCAATCCTGCCCAGCTCTAAATGAGCACTGCAAGGCCTATTTCCCTAAGAATGCCTCTCTCAAAACCAAAATTACTTCCTCGAGAATGATCTGCCTCTTACTCATCCATCATTATCTTGGATTAAATACATCATGTAAGATGCCTTATCTGACCAACACAACTATTTTAGAAATAAGAGTCATGTTTTAGACCATCTATGACATGACATGACAACCATTCAGCTCACGAAAACCATTCAATAAATACTCTAATTGAATTGCCCAAAGAGTTGACCTAAAATAACCTAAATGCCAAGCATTCCAAGAACCGTCCTGAACCAAATTCACTTCTCATTCGAATGCCAATGTCACAGAAAGGGATGTTGTATTGTCCTTAAATGTACTTGCCTTTATCCAAAACTAGAATCTCTGATGAATCTATGGGACACACATGTAAAATATTCTGCAAAGGAAAAAAGCTTTATTTAGTGTACTGTGCTTAATATTCAGCCAGACCTGCATTTTTCTCTAAACCTTATACAATTACTTAGTCTGCAAGAAGCATTAGAAGAGAGACAATGTCTATTGAGAAAAATACGGGAAGCGAAGGTCATCAATCATTTTCTACTTTCAATAATCTCTTTCATAAAGAGGTAAATGCTCCTAAATTCCAGAATGAATGGAATTCAATACAGCAAAGTAAAATGCTTTAAATACATAAAACAAATATCTTGGTGGACCTTCCACCATCTGTTTTAGTAACTTAAATTATAAATAACACCCTAAATTTAAGAAAAGTTATATCAACAGCTAAAATTGAGATATTTTTCCATCTATTACTTTGATTTTCCTGACCCATTTTTGAGAATTGTCAGCATTCTGGATCAATAATGCCAAATTATTTCTTGAAGACAGTGAGATTCCTCCCAAGTCATCTAACATGCTCACTAATCAATAAAGATAAGAACAAACAAGAAAGCCATATTTATGAAGCAAGCAAATTATATTAAAAGACTGACTTTGAGAAAAGGTTGCTGCTTGCCAAGAAAATTTTATTATTATAAAACTTTTTCTGTCATTTGTATTACCTCATTTTCCCTTTCAGATTATCTGTGTAGCCTTGTAAACACATCATAATCCAAAGCAGTTGAGCTTTACCAATAAAATGTAAATCAACACAATAGAGCCAACTGCATAATTAAAACAAAAGTATACCGGGCTTCCCTGGTGGCACAGTGGTTGAGAGTCTGCCTGCCGATGCAGGGGCCCTGGGTTCGTGCCTCGGTTCGGGAAGATACCACATGCAGCGGAGGGGCTAGGCCCGTGAGCCATGGCCACTGAGCCGGCGGGTCGGGAGCCTGTGCTCCGTAACGGGGGAGGCCACAACAGTGAGAGGCCCACGTACTGAAAAAAAAAAAAAAACATACCACCATCAACCCAAGCAGATTACAAAATAGCAAGCAGATTTTAAAATAATAGTCTACAAGCCTGCTTTTTTAAATATATAACTAAATGCATTGAATATCTTATATAAAAAGCCAAAAGATAGAGTTGAAACCGAATATCAAAAGTAAACATCTCCTTCCCCAAATCCCTAACTCCACTCCAGTCATGAGGCGAACATCACACAAAGCCAAGTTGAAGGACAGTCTATGAAATATGTGAACCAGGACTCTTCAAAATTGTCATTAAGAAAAGGAAAGTCTGGGACTTTCCTGGTGGTGCACTAGTTAAGAATCCATCTGCCAATGCAGGGGACACCGGTTCCAGCCCTGGTCCGGGAAGATCCCACATGCCGCAGAGCAAGTAAGCCCGTACATCACAACTACTGAGCCTGCGCTCTAGAGCCCGCCAGCCACAACAACTGAGGCCACACGCTGCAACTAATGAAGCCCGCGCACTCTAGGGCCTGTGTGCCGCAAATACTGAGCCCAGGTGCTGCAATTACTGAAGCCCGCACTCTTAGAGCCCACGCTCCGCAACAAGAGAAGCCACCACAATGAGAAGTCCGCGCACCACAATAAAGAGTAGCCCCCACTTGCCACAACTAGAGAAAGCCTGCGCGCAGCAACAAAGACTCAACTCAGCCAAATATAAACAATAATAAAAAAATAAATAAAGGCATCATCACATAAACACAAATGAGGAAATATTTCTTTTAAAAAAGAATAACGGGCGGGGCAGTGGTTAAGAATCCGCCTGCCAGTGCAGGGGACACGGATTTGAGCCCTGGTCCTGGAAGATCCCACATGCTGCAGTGCAACTAAGCCCGTGAGCCACAACTACTGAGCCTGCGCTTCTGGAGCCTCTGCTCCGCAACAAAAGGCGCCACGGCAGTGAGAGGCCCACGAACCACGATGAGGAGTGGCCCCTGCTCGCCGCAACTAGAGAAGGCCCTCGCACAGAAACGAAGACCCAACACAGCCAAAAATAAATAAAATATAAATAAAAATAAATACATTTAAAAGGAAAACCTATACATTTCCCTTTCTGCAAATGTAGGTTTTCGAGGCAAGAGTAGAGCCTCAGAAAGAGTGTCTGCAAACAGAACAATCACTAGTTCACTAAGGACAAATTGTAGGATACTTTTGGAGAATCCCATCACAGCTAGATAATTGGTCCAGGACCAAAAGTAACTACTGGAAGAAAAATGAAATCAACAGTGTACCACAGAGGTGGGAGGCACACTGGCCTGGACTAAGACATGTTCAGTCATAGATAATAAGGGTGGTGATTTTTAAGCATCATTCTCGACCCACTGTGGACTTCCTTCTGCAGCAGTATAAGGATACCACCAGATCATCTTGAAATCAAGTCATGAAATGTACCTTTATATTTCTAAAAATCAATGATCGTCCTTAAATTAACTTTTCTTATTAATTTAGTCATGGTGCTCTTTTACTTCTAAAACATTAAATCTTATTTGATTAGAGACAGACTTCAAAAAATAAAAATAAACTGTGATCAAATAGCAGGAACAAACAGTAGTAACTAAAATTTCTTCAATCTAAACTGGAGATGATTTCTGTATCTCTGTCTTTTACATTTGTCTCCATTAGGGGAAAAAATATGTACCTCATAATTAACTTGGCTGGAATGAATCAGACTGCATTTGTAAAAGTCTCAGAAGACCAATGAGCTGTGCTAAACAGTACCACTATCCACCTGAGCAGAAATTACTATCCTTAAGTTTCTATACATAACTAACACAACAAAAATTTTAACAAAAGAAGAACTACTAGAAACAAATTAGAGATTCATGTTTTTAAGTCAGTAATTTGCCTTTAGTCAGTAATTTGCCTCATACATTATGATTTTCCCTGTGGAAACCCAATTATTATCCTGAAAACAAGACCACTTTACAAAGCAAATGCATTGTGACAAAAGAAAGAAAAGGCAGATTGATACATTATTAAAATAACTCACACGCCATACCCTGAGGAGTAAGGAAGCCATGGCAGAGCAGGCCCCCTTCTCCTCAATGGACAGCACAGCTGTGGGGAAGACACTGCAGCTAGCAGAAGCGTGTCACACTTCCTCAGGGAGGAAGCAAGTTACAGACAACTCTACAGAGGGCACCCATAAACTCACGGCCACGCTCATTACCCAACGTCCAGGCCACCCAGAGGCTGACTGCAGCCCAACTTTCCCACCATCCCCACACAGGCCCCAGGAACCGTCAGGCCTCTGAGGCTCTGCCAATGCCCTTCCCTCCACCCAAATATCCTTTCCCTCCTCTCTCCGGACCTCAATCCTGCCCAGCTCTAAATGAGCACTGCAAGGCCTATTTCCCTAAGAATGCCTCTCTCAAAACCAAAATTACTTCCTCGAGAATGATCTGCCTCTTACTCATCCATCATTATCTTGGATTAAATATATCAGGTAAGATGCCTTATCTGACCAACACAACTATTTTAGAAATAAGAGTCATGTTTTAGACCATCTATGACATGACATGACAACCATTCAGCTCACGAAAACCATTCAATAAATACTCTAATTGAATTGCCCAAAGAGTTGACCTAAAATAACCTAAATGCCAAGCATTCCAAGAACCGTCCTGAACCAAATTCACTTCTCATTCGAATGCCAATGTCACAGAAAGGGATGTTGTATTGTCCTTAAATGTACTTGCCTTTATCCAAAACTAGAATCTCTGATGAATCTATGGGACACACATGTAAAATATTCTGCAAAGGAAAAAAGCTTTATTTAGTGTACTGTGCTTAATATTCAGCCAGACCTGCATTTTTCTCTAAACCTTATACAATTACTTAGTCTGCAAGGAGCATTAGAAGAGAGACAATGTCTATTGAGAAAAATACGGGAAGCGAAGGTCATCAATCATTTTCTACTTTCAATAATCTCTTTCATAAAGAGGTAAATGCTCCTAAATTCCAGAATGAATGGAATTCAATACAGCAAAGTAAAATGCTTTAAATACATAAAACAAATATCTTGGTGGACCTTCCACCATCTGTTTTAGTAACTTAAATTATAAAAAACACCCTAAATTTAAGAAAAGTTATATCAACAGCTAAAATTGAGATATTTTTCCATCTATTACTTTGATTTTCCTGACCCATTTTTGAGAATTGTCAGCATTCTGGATCAATAATGCCAAATTATTTCTTGAAGACAGTGAGATTCCTCCCAAGTCATCTAACATGCTCACTAATCAATAAAGATAAGAACAAACAAGAAAGCCATATTTATGAAGCAAGCAAATTATATTAAAAGACTGACTTTGAGAAAAGGTTGCTGCTTGCCAAGAAAATTTTATTATTATAAAACTTTTTCTGTCATTTGTATTACCTCATTTTCCCTTTCAGATTATCTGTGTAGCCTTGTAAACACATCATAATCCAAAGCAGTTGAGCTTTACCAATAAAATGTAAATCAACACAATAGAGCCAACTGCATAATTAAAACAAAAGTATACCGGGCTTCCCTGGTGGCACAGTGGTTGAGAGTCTGCCTGCCGATGCAGGGGCCCTGGGTTCGTGCCTCGGTTCGGGAAGATACCACATGCAGCGGAGGGGCTAGGCCCGTGAGCCATGGCCACTGAGCCGGCGGGTCGGGAGCCTGTGCTCCGTAACGGGGGAGGCCACAACAGTGAGAGGCCCACGTACTGAAAAAAAAAAAAAAAACATACCACCATCAACCCAAGCAGATTACAAAATAGCAAGCAGATTTTAAAATAATAGTCTACAAGCCTGCTTTTTTAAATATATAACTAAATGCATTGAATATCTTATATAAAAAGCCAAAAGATAGAGTTGAAACCGAATATCAAAAGTAAACATCTCCTTCCCCAAAACCCTAACTCCACTCCAGTCATGAGGAGAACATCACACAAAGCCAAGTTGAAGGACAGTCTATGAAATATGTGAACCAGGACTCTTCAAAATTGTCATTAAGAAAAGGAAAGTCTGGGACTTTCCCGGTGGTGCACTAGTTAAGAATCCATCTGCCAATGCAGGGGACACCGGTTCCAGCCCTGGTCCGGGAAGATCCCACATGCCGCAGAGCAAGTAAGCCCGTACATCACAACTACTGAGCCTGCGCTCTAGAGCCCGCCAGCCACAACAACTGAGGCCACACGCTGCAACTAATGAAGCCCGCGCACTCTAGGGCCTGTGTGCCGCAAATACTGAGCCCAGGTGCTGCAATTACTGAAGCCCGCACTCTTAGAGCCCACGCTCCGCAACAAGAGAAGCCACCACAATGAGAAGTCCGCGCACCACAATAAAGAGTAGCCCCCACTTGCCACAACTAGAGAAAGCCTGCGCGCAGCAACAAAGACTCAACTCAGCCAAATATAAACAATAATAAAAAAATAAATAAAGGCATCATCACATAAACACAAATGAGGAAATATTTTTTTTAAAAAAAGAATAACGGGCGGGGCAGTGGTTAAGAATCTGCCTGCCAGTGCAGGGGACACGGATTTGAGCCCTGGTCCTGGAAGATCCCACATGCTGCAGTGCAACTAAGCCCGTGAGCCACAACTACTGAGCCTGCGCTTCTGGAGCCTGTGCTCCGCAACAAGGGGCGCCACGGCACTGAGAGGCCCACGAACCACGATGAGGAGTGGCCCCTGCTCGCCGCAACTAGAGAAGGCCCTCGCACAGAAACGAAGACCCAACACAGCCAAAAATAAATAAAATATAAATAAAAATAAATACATTTAAAAGAAAAACCTATACATTTCCCTTTCTGCAAATGTAGGTTTTCGAGGCAAGAGTAGAGCCTCAGAAAGAATGTCTGCAAACAGAACAATCACTAGTTCACTAAGTACAAATTGTAGGATACTTTTGGAGAATCCCATCACAGCTAGATAATTGGTCCAGGACCAAAAGTAACTACTGGAAGAAAAATGAAATCAACAGTGTACCACAGAGGTGGGAGGCACACTGGCCTGGACTAAGACATGTTCAGTCATAGATAATAAGGGTGGTGATTTTTAAGCATCATTCTCGACCCACTGTGGACTTCCTTCTGCAGCAGTATAAGGATACCACCAGATCATCTTGAAATCAAGTCATGAAATGTACCTTTATATTTCTAAAAATCAATGATCGTCCTTAAATTAACTTTTCTTATTAATTTAGTCATGGTGCTCTTTTACTTCTAAAACATTAAATCTTATTTGATTAGAGACAGACTTCAAAAAATAAAAATAAACTGTGATCAAATAGCAGGAACAAACAGTAGTAACTAAAATTTCTTCAATCTAAACTGGAGATGATTTCTGTATCTCTGTCTTTTACATTTGTCTCCATTAGGGGAAAAAATATGTACCTCATAATTAACTTGGCTGGAATGAATCAGACTGCATTTGTAAAAGTCTCAGAAGACCAATGAGCTGTGCTAAACAGTACCACTATCCACCTGAGCAGAAATTACTATCCTTAAGTTTCTATACATAACTAACACAACAAAAATTTTAACAAAAGAAGAACTACTAGAAACAAATTAGAGATTCATGTTTTTAAGTCAGTAATTTGCCTTTAGTCAGTAATTTGCCTCATACATTATGATTTTCCCTGTGGAAACCCAATTATTATCCTGAAAACAAGACCACTTTAGAAAGCAAATGCATTGTGACAAAAGAAAGAAAAGGCAGATTGATACATTATTAAAATAACTCACACGCCATACCCTGAGGAGTAAGGAAGCCATGGCAGAGCAGGCCCCCTTCTCCTCAATGGACAGCACAGCTGTGGGGAAGACACTGCAGCTAGCAGAAGCGTGTCACACTTCCTCAGGGAGGAAGCAAGTTACAGACAACTCTACAGAGGGCACCCATAAACTCACGGCCACGCTCATTACCCAACGTCCAGGCCACCCACAGGCTGACTGCAGCCCAACTTTCCCACCATTCCCACACAGGCCCCAGGAACCGTCAGGCCTCTGAGGCTCTGCCAATGCCCTTCCCTCCACCCAAATATCCTTTCCCTCCTCTCTCCGGACCTCAATCCTGCCCAGCTCTAAATGAGCACTGCAAGGCCTATTTCCCTAAGAATGCCTCTCTCAAAACCAAAATTACTTCCTCGAGAATGATCTGCCTCTTACTCATCCATCATTATCTTGGATTAAATACATCAGGTAAGATGCCTTATCTGACCAACACAACTATTTTAGAAATAAGAGTCATGTTTTAGACCATCTATGACATGACATGACAACCATTCAGCTCACGAAAACCATTCAATAAATACTCTAATTGAATTGCCCAAAGAGTTGACCTAAAATAACCTAAATGCCAAGCATTCCAAGAACCGTCCTGAACCAAATTCACTTCTCATTCGAATGCCAATGTCACAGAAAGGGATGTTGTATTGTCCTTAAATGTACTTGCCTTTATCCAAAACTAGAATCTCTGATGAATCTATGGGACACACATGTAAAATATTCTGCAAAGGAAAAAAGCTTTATTTAGTGTACTGTGCTTAATATTCAGCCAGACCTGCATTTTTCTCTAAACCTTATACAATTACTTAGTCTGCAAGAAGCATTAGAAGAGAGACAATGTCTATTGAGAAAAATACGGGAAGCGAAGGTCATCAATCATTTTCTACTTTCAATAATCTCTTTCATAAAGAGGTAAATGCTCCTAAATTCCAGAATGAATGGAATTCAATACAGCAAAGTAAAATGCTTTAAATACATAAAACAAATATCTTGGTGGACCTTCCACCATCTGTTTTAGTAACTTAAATTATAAAAAACACCCTAAATTTAAGAAAAGTTATATCAACAGCTAAAATTGAGATATTTTTCCATCTATTACTTTGATTTTCCTGACCCATTTTTGAGAATTGTCAGCATTCTGGATCAATAATGCCAAATTATTTCTTGAAGACAGTGAGATTCCTCCCAAGTCATCTAACATGCTCACTAATCAATAAAGATAAGAACAAACAAGAAAGCCATATTTATGAAGCAAGCAAATTATATTAAAAGACTGACTTTGAGAAAAGGTTGCTGCTTGCCAAGAAAATTTTATTATTATAAAACTTTTTCTGTCATTTGTATTACTTCATTTTCCCTTTCAGATTATCTGTGTAGCCTTGTAAACACATCATAATCCAAAGCAGTTGAGCTTTACCAATAAAATGTAAATCAACACAATAGAGCCAACTGCATAATTAAAACAAAAGTATACCGGGCTTCCCTGGTGGCACAGTGGTTGAGAGTCTGCCTGCCGATGCAGGGGCCCTGGGTTCGTGCCTCGGTTCGGGAAGATACCACATGCAGCGGAGGGGCTAGGCCCGTGAGCCATGGCCACTGAGCCGGCGGGTCGGGAGCCTGTGCTCCGTAACGGGGGAGGCCACAACAGTGAGAGGCCCACGTACTGAAAAAAAAAAAAACATACCACCATCAACCCAAGCAGATTACAAAATAGCAAGCAGATTTTAAAATAATAGTCTACAAGCCTGCTTTTTTAAATATATAACTAAATGCATTGAATATCTTATATAAAAAGCCAAAAGATAGAGTTGAAACCGAATATCAAAAGTAAACATCTCCTTCCCCAAAACCCTAACTCCACTCCAGTCATGAGGAGAACATCACACAAAGCCAAGTTGAAGGACAGTCTATGAAATATGTGAACCAGGACTCTTCAAAATTGTCATTAAGAAAAGGAAAGTCTGGGACTTTCCTGGTGGTGCACTAGTTAAGAATCCATCTGCCAATGCAGGGGACACCGGTTCCAGCCCTGGTCCGGGAAGATCCCACATGCCGCAGAGCAAGTAAGCCCGTACATCACAACTACTGAGCCTGCGCTCTAGAGCCCGCCAGCCACAACAACTGAGGCCACACGCTGCAACTAATGAAGCCCGCGCACTCTAGGGCCTGTGTGCCGCAAATACTGAGCCCAGGTGCTGCAATTACTGAAGCCCGCACTCTTAGAGCCCACGCTCCGCAACAAGAGAAGCCACCACAATGAGAAGTCCGCGCACCACAATAAAGAGTAGCCCCCACTTGCCACAACTAGAGAAAGCCTGCGCGCAGCAAAAAAGACTCAACTCAGCCAAATATAAACAATAATAAAAAAATAAATAAAGGCATCATCACATAAACACAAATGAGGAAATATTTTTTTTAAAAAAAGAATAACGGGCGGGGCAGTGGTTAAGAATCTGCCTGCCAGTGCAGGGGACACGGATTTGAGCCCTGGTCCTGGAAGATCCCACATGCTGCAGTGCAACTAAGCCCGTGAGCCACAACTACTGAGCCTGCGCTTCTGGAGCCTGTGCTCCGCAACAAGAGGCGCCACGGCACTGAGAGGCCCACGAACCACGATGAGGAGTGGCCCCTGCTCGCCGCAACTAGAGAAGGCCCTCGCACAGAAACGAAGACCCAACACAGCCAAAAATAAATAAAATATAAATAAAAATAAATACATTTAAAAGGAAAACCTATACATTTCCCTTTCTGCAAATGTAGGTTTTCGAGGCAAGAGTAGAGCCTCAGAAAGAATGTCTGCAAACAGAACAATCACTAGTTCATTAAGTACAAATTGTAGGATACTTTTGGAGAATCCCATCACAGCTAGATAATTGGTCCAGGACCAAAAGTAACTACTGGAAGAAAAATGAAATCAACAGTGTACCACAGAGGTGGGAGGCACACTGGCCTGGACTAAGACATGTTCAGTCATAGATAATAAGGGTGGTGATTTTTAAGCATCATTCTCGACCCACTGTGGACTTCCTTCTGCAGCAGTATAAGGATACCACCAGATCATCTTGAAATCAAGTCATGAAATGTACCTTTATATTTCTAAAAATCAATGATCGTCCTTAAATTAACTTTTCTTATTAATTTAGTCATGGTGCTCTTTTACTTCTAAAACATTAAATCTTATTTGATTAGAGACAGACTTCAAAAAATAAAAATAAACTGTGATCAAATAGCAGGAACAAACAGTAGTAACTAAAATTTCTTCAATCTAAACTGGAGATGATTTCTGTATCTCTGTCTTTTACATTTGTCTCCATTAGGGGAAAAAATATGTACCTCATAATTAACTTGGCTGGAATGAATCAGACTGCATTTGTAAAAGTCTCAGAAGACCAATGAGCTGTGCTAAACAGTACCACTATCCACCTGAGCAGAAATTACTATCCTTAAGTTTCTATACATAACTAACACAACAAAAATTTTAACAAAAGAAGAACTACTAGAAACAAATTAGAGATTCATGTTTTTAAGTCAGTAATTTGCCTTTAGTCAGTAATTTGCCTCATACATTATGATTTTCCCTGTGGAAACCCAATTATTATCCTGAAAACAAGACCACTTTAGAAAGCAAATGCATTGTGACAAAAGAAAGAAAAGGCAGATTGATACATTATTAAAATAACTCACACGCCATACCCTGAGGAGTAAGGAAGCCATGGCAGAGCAGGCCCCCTTCTCCTCAATGGACAGCACAGCTGTGGGGAAGACACTGCAGCTAGCAGAAGCGTGTCACACTTCCTCAGGGAGGAAGCAAGTTACAGACAACTCTACAGAGGGCACCCATAAACTCACGGCCACGCTCATTACCCAACGTCCAGGCCACCCACAGGCTGACTGCAGCCCAACTTTCCCACCATTCCCACACAGGCCCCAGGAACCGTCAGGCCTCTGAGGCTCTGCCAATGCCCTTCCCTCCACCCAAATATCCTTTCCCTCCTCTCTCCGGACCTCAATCCTGCCCAGCTCTAAATGAGCACTGCAAGGCCTATTTCCATAAGAATGCCTCTCTCAAAACCAAAATTACTTCCTCGAGAATGATCTGCCTCTTACTCATCCATCATTATCTTGGATTAAATACATCATGTAAGATGCCTTATCTGACCAACACAACTATTTTAGAAATAAGAGTCATGTTTTAGACCATCTATGACATGACATGACAACCATTCAGCTCACGAAAACCATTCAATAAATACTCTAATTGAATTGCCCAAAGAGTTGACCTAAAATAACCTAAATGCCAAGCATTCCAAGAACCGTCCTGAACCAAATTCACTTCTCATTCGAATGCCAATGTCACAGAAAGGGATGTTGTATTGTCCTTAAATGTACTTGCCTTTATCCAAAACTAGAATCTCTGATGAATCTATGGGACACACATGTAAAATATTCTGCAAAGGAAAAAAGCTTTATTTAGTGTACTGTGCTTAATATTCAGCCAGACCTGCATTTTTCTCTAAACCTTATACAATTACTTAGTCTGCAAGGAGCATTAGAAGAGAGACAATGTCTATTGAGAAAAATACGGGAAGCGAAGGTCATCAATCATTTTCTACTTTCAATAATCTCTTTCATAAAGAGGTAAATGCTCCTAAATTCCAGAATGAATGGAATTCAATACAGCAAAGTAAAATGCTTTAAATACATAAAACAAATATCTTGGTGGACCTTCCACCATCTGTTTTAGTAACTTAAATTATAAAAAACACCCTAAATTTAAGAAAAGTTATATCAACAGCTAAAATTGAGATATTTTTCCATCTATTACTTGATTTTCCTGACCCATTTTTGAGAATTGTCAGCATTCTGGATCAATAATGCCAAATTATTTCTTGAAGACAGTGAGATTCCTCCCAAGTCATCTAACATGCTCACTAATCAATAAAGATAAGAACAAACAAGAAAGCCATATTTATGAAGCAAGCAAATTATATTAAAAGACTGACTTTGAGAAAAGGTTGCTGCTTGCCAAGAAAATTTTATTATTATAAAACTTTTTCTGTCATTTGTATTACCTCATTTTCCCTTTCAGATTATCTGTGTAGCCTTGTAAACACATCATAATCCAAAGCAGTTGAGCTTTACCAATAAAATGTAAATCAACACAATAGAGCCAACTGCATAATTAAAACAAAAGTATACCGGGCTTCCCTGGTGGCACAGTGGTTGAGAGTCTGCCTGCCGATGCAGGGGCCCTGGGTTCGTGCCTCGGTTCGGGATGATACCACATGCAGCGGAGGGGCTAGGCCCGTGAGCCATGGCCACTGAGCCGGCGGGTCGGGAGCCTGTGCTCCGTAACGGGGGAGGCCACAACAGTGAGAGGCCCACGTACTGAAAAAAAAAAAAAAACATACCACCATCAACCCAAGCAGATTACAAAATAGCAAGCAGATTTTAAAATAATAGTCTACAAGCCTGCTTTTTTAAATATATAACTAAATGCATTGAATATCTTATATAAAAAGCCAAAAGATAGAGTTGAAACCGAATATCAAAAGTAAACATCTCCTTCCCCAAAACCCTAACTCCACTCCAGTCATGAGGCGAACATCACACAAAGCCAAGTTGAAGGACAGTCTATGAAATATGTGAACCAGGACTCTTCAAAATTGTCATTAAGAAAAGGAAAGTCTGGGACTTTCCCGGTGGTGCACTAGTTAAGAATCCATCTGCCAATGCAGGGGACACCGGTTCCAGCCCTGGTCCGGGAAGATCCCACATGCCGCAGAGCAAGTAAGCCCGTACATCACAACTACTGAGCCTGCGCTCTAGAGCCCGCCAGCCACAACAACTGAGGCCACACGCTGCAACTAATGAAGCCCGCGCACTCTAGGGCCTGTGTGCCGCAAATACTGAGCCCAGGTGCTGCAATTACTGAAGCCCGCACTCTTAGAGCCCACGCTCCGCAACAAGAGAAGCCACCACAATGAGAAGTCCGCGCACCACAATAAAGAGTAGCCCCCACTTGCCACAACTAGAGAAAGCCTGCGCGCAGCAAAAAAGACTCAACTCAGCCAAATATAAACAATAATAAAAAAATAAATAAAGGCATCATCACATAAACACAAATGAGGAAATATTTTTTTTAAAAAAAGAATAACGGGCGGGGCAGTGGTTAAGAATCCGCCTGCCAGTGCAGGGGACACGGATTTGAGCCCTGGTCCTGGAAGATCCCACATGCTGCAGTGCAACTAAGCCCGTGAGCCACAACTACTGAGCCTGCGCTTCTGGAGCCTGTGCTCCGCAACAAGAGGCGCCACGGCACTGAGAGGCCCACGAACCACGATGAGGAGTGGCCCCTGCTCGCCGCAACTAGAGAAGGCCATCGCACAGAAACGAAGACCCAACACAGCCAAAAATAAATAAAATATAAATAAAAATAAATACATTTAAAAGAAAAACCTATACATTTCCCTTTCTGCAAATGTAGGTTTTCGAGGCAAGAGTAGAGCCTCAGAAAGAATGTCTGCAAACAGAACAATCACTAGTTCACTAAGTACAAATTGTAGGATACTTTTGGAGAATCCCATCACAGCTAGATAATTGGTCCAGGACCAAAAGTAACTACTGGAAGAAAAATGAAATCAACAGTGTACCACAGAGGTGGGAGGCACACTGGCCTGGACTAAGACATGTTCAGTCATAGATAATAAGGGTGGTGATTTTTAAGCATCATTCTCGACCCACTGTGGACTTCCTTCTGCAGCAGTATAAGGATACCACCAGATCATCTTGAAATCAAGTCATGAAATGTACCTTTATATTTCTAAAAATCAATGATCGTCCTTAAATTAACTTTTCTTATTAATTTAGTCATGGTGCTCTTTTACTTCTAAAACATTAAATCTTATTTGATTAGAGACAGACTTCAAAAAATAAAAATAAACTGTGATCAAATAGCAGGAACAAACAGTAGTAACTAAAATTTCTTCAATCTAAACTGGAGATGATTTCTGTATCTCTGTCTTTTACATTTGTCTCCATTAGGGGAAAAAATATGTACCTCATAATTAACTTGGCTGGAATGAATCAGACTGCATTTGTAAAAGTCTCAGAAGACCAATGAGCTGTGCTAAACAGTACCACTATCCACCTGAGCAGAAATTACTATCCTTAAGTTTCTATACATAACTAACACAACAAAAATTTTAACAAAAGAAGAACTACTAGAAACAAATTAGAGATTCATGTTTTTAAGTCAGTAATTTGCCTTTAGTCAGTAATTTGCCTCATACATTATGATTTTCCCTGTGGAAACCCAATTATTATCCTGAAAACAAGACCACTTTAGAAAGCAAATGCATTGTGACAAAAGAAAGAAAAGGCAGATTGATACATTATTAAAATAACTCACACGCCATACCCTGAGGAGTAAGGAAGCCATGGCAGAGCAGGCCCCCTTCTCCTCAATGGACAGCACAGCTGTGGGGAAGACACTGCAGCTAGCAGAAGCGTGTCACACTTCCTCAGGGAGGAAGCAAGTTACAGACAACTCTACAGAGGGCACCCATAAACTCACGGCCATGCTCATTACCCAACGTCCAGGCCACCCACAGGCTGACTGCAGCCCAACTTTCCCACCATTCCCACACAGGCCCCAGGAACCGTCAGGCCTCTGAGGCTCTGCCAATGCCCTTCCCTCCACCCAAATATCCTTTCCCTCCTCTCTCCGGACCTCAATCCTGCCCAGCTCTAAATGAGCACTGCAAGGCCTATTTCCATAAGAATGCCTCTCTCAAAACCAAAATTACTTCCTCGAGAATGATCTGCCTCTTACTCATCCATCATTATCTTGGATTAAATACATCATGTAAGATGCCTTATCTGACCAACACAACTATTTTAGAAATAAGAGTCATGTTTTAGACCATCTATGACATGACATGACAACCATTCAGCTCACGAAAACCATTCAATAAATACTCTAATTGAATTGCCCAAAGAGTTGACCTAAAATAACCTAAATGCCAAGCATTCCAAGAACCGTCCTGAACCAAATTCACTTCTCATTCGAATGCCAATGTCACAGAAAGGGATGTTGTATTGTCCTTAAATGTACTTGCCTTTATCCAAAACTAGAATCTCTGATGAATCTATGGGACACACATGTAAAATATTCTGCAAAGGAAAAAAGCTTTATTTAGTGTACTGTGCTTAATATTCAGCCAGACCTGCATTTTTCTCTAAACCTTATACAATTACTTAGTCTGCAAGGAGCATTAGAAGAGAGACAATGTCTATTGAGAAAAATACGGGAAGCGAAGGTCATCAATCATTTTCTACTTTCAATAATCTCTTTCATAAAGAGGTAAATGCTCCTAAATTCCAGAATGAATGGAATTCAATACAGCAAAGTAAAATGCTTTAAATACATAAAACAAATATCTTGGTGGACCTTCCACCATCTGTTTTAGTAACTTAAATTATAAAAAACACCCTAAATTTAAGAAAAGTTATATCAACAGCTAAAATTGAGATATTTTTCCATCTATTACTTTGATTTTCCTGACCCATTTTTGAGAATTGTCAGCATTCTGGATCAATAATGCCAAATTATTTCTTGAAGACAGTGAGATTCCTCCCAAGTCATCTAACATGCTCACTAATCAATAAAGATAAGAACAAACAAGAAAGCCATATTTATGAAGCAAGCAAATTATATTAAAAGACTGACTTTGAGAAAAGGTTGCTGCTTGCCAAGAAAATTTTATTATTATAAAACTTTTTCTGTCATTTGTATTACCTCATTTTCCCTTTCAGATTATCTGTGTAGCCTTGTAAACACATCATAATCCAAAGCAGTTGAGCTTTACCAATAAAATGTAAATCAACACAATAGAGCCAACTGCATAATTAAAACAAAAGTATACCGGGCTTCCCTGGTGGCACAGTGGTTGAGAGTCTGCCTGCCGATGCAGGGGCCCTGGGTTCGTGCCTCGGTTCGGGAAGATACCACATGCAGCGGAGGGGCTAGGCCCGTGAGCCATGGCCACTGAGCCGGCGGGTCGGGAGCCTGTGCTCCGTAACGGGGGAGGCCACAACAGTGAGAGGCCCACGTACTGAAAAAAAAAAAAAAACATACCACCATCAACCCAAGCAGATTACAAAATAGCAAGCAGATTTTAAAATAATAGTCTACAAGCCTGCTTTTTTAAATATATAACTAAATGCATTGAATATCTTATATAAAAAGCCAAAAGATAGAGTTGAAACCGAATATCAAAAGTAAACATCTCCTTCCCCAAAACCCTAACTCCACTCCAGTCATGAGGCGAACATCACACAAAGCCAAGTTGAAGGACAGTCTATGAAATATGTGAACCAGGACTCTTCAAAATTGTCATTAAGAAAAGGAAAGTCTGGGACTTTCCTGGTGGTGCACTAGTTAAGAATCCATCTGCCAATGCAGGGGACACCGGTTCCAGCCCTGGTCCGGGAAGATCCCACATGCCGCAGAGCAAGTAAGCCCGTACATCACAACTACTGAGCCTGCGCTCTAGAGCCCGCCAGCCACAACAACTGAGGCCACACGCTGCAACTAATGAAGCCCGCGCACTCTAGGGCCTGTGTGCCGCAAATACTGAGCCCAGGTGCTGCAATTACTGAAGCCCGCACTCTTAGAGCCCACGCTCCGCAACAAGAGAAGCCACCACAATGAGAAGTCCGCGCACCACAATAAAGAGTAGCCCCCACTTGCCACAACTAGAGAAAGCCTGCGCGCAGCAACAAAGACTCAACTCAGCCAAATATAAACAATAATAAAAAAATAAATAAAGGCATCATCACATAAACACAAATGAGGAAATATTTCTTTTAAAAAAGAATAACGGGCGGGGCAGTGGTTAAGAATCCGCCTGCCAGTGCAGGGGACACGGATTTGAGCCCTGGTCCTGGAAGATCCCACATGCTGCAGTGCAACTAAGCCCGTGAGCCACAACTACTGAGCCTGCGCTTCTGGAGCCTCTGCTCCGCAACAAAAGGCGCCACGGCAGTGAGAGGCCCACGAACCACGATGAGGAGTGGCCCCTGCTCGCCGCAACTAGAGAAGGCCCTCGCACAGAAACGAAGACCCAACACAGCCAAAAATAAATAAAATATAAATAAAAATAAATACATTTAAAAGGAAAACCTATACATTTCCCTTTCTGCAAATGTAGGTTTTCGAGGCAAGAGTAGAGCCTCAGAAAGAGTGTCTGCAAACAGAACAATCACTAGTTCACTAAGGACAAATTGTAGGATACTTTTGGAGAATCCCATCACAGCTAGATAATTGGTCCAGGACCAAAAGTAACTACTGGAAGAAAAATGAAATCAACAGTGTACCACAGAGGTGGGAGGCACACTGGCCTGGACTAAGACATGTTCAGTCATAGATAATAAGGGTGGTGATTTTTAAGCATCATTCTCGACCCACTGTGGACTTCCTTCTGCAGCAGTATAAGGATACCACCAGATCATCTTGAAATCAAGTCATGAAATGTACCTTTATATTTCTAAAAATCAATGATCGTCCTTAAATTAACTTTTCTTATTAATTTAGTCATGGTGCTCTTTTACTTCTAAAACATTAAATCTTATTTGATTAGAGACAGACTTCAAAAAATAAAAATAAACTGTGATCAAATAGCAGGAACAAACAGTAGTAACTAAAATTTCTTCAATCTAAACTGGAGATGATTTCTGTATCTCTGTCTTTTACATTTGTCTCCATTAGGGGAAAAAATATGTACCTCATAATTAACTTGGCTGGAATGAATCAGACTGCATTTGTAAAAGTCTCAGAAGACCAATGAGCTGTGCTAAACAGTACCACTATCCACCTGAGCAGAAATTACTATCCTTAAGTTTCTATACATAACTAACACAACAAAAATTTTAACAAAAGAAGAACTACTAGAAACAAATTAGAGATTCATGTTTTTAAGTCAGTAATTTGCCTTTAGTCAGTAATTTGCCTCATACATTATGATTTTCCCTGTGGAAACCCAATTATTATCCTGAAAACAAGACCACTTTACAAAGCAAATGCATTGTGACAAAAGAAAGAAAAGGCAGATTGATACATTATTAAAATAACTCACACGCCATACCCTGAGGAGTAAGGAAGCCATGGCAGAGCAGGCCCCCTTCTCCTCAATGGACAGCACAGCTGTGGGGAAGACACTGCAGCTAGAAGAAGCGTGTCACACTTCCTCAGGGAGGAAGCAAGTTACAGACAACTCTACAGAGGGCACCCATAAACTCACGGCCACGCTCATTACCCAACGTCCAGGCCACCCAGAGGCTGACTGCAGCCCAACTTTCCCACCATTCCCACACAGGCCCCAGGAACCGTCAGGCCTCTGAGGCTCTGCCAATGCCCTTCCCTCCACCCAAATATCCTTTCCCTCCTCTCTCCGGACCTCAATCCTGCCCAGCTCTAAATGAGCACTGCAAGGCCTATTTCCCTAAGAATGCCTCTCTCAAAACCAAAATTACTTCCTCGAGAATGATCTGCCTCTTACTCATCCATCATTATCTTGGATTAAATACATCAGGTAAGATGCCTTATCTGACCAACACAACTATTTTAGAAATAAGAGTCATGTTTTAGACCATCTATGACATGACATGACAACCATTCAGCTCACGAAAACCATTCAATAAATACTCTAATTGAATTGCCCAAAGAGTTGACCTAAAATAACCTAAATGCCAAGCATTCCAAGAACCGTCCTGAACCAAATTCACTTCTCATTCGAATGCCAATGTCACAGAAAGGGATGTTGTATTGTCCTTAAATGTACTTGCCTTTATCCAAAACTAGAATCTCTGATGAATCTATGGGACACACATGTAAAATATTCTGCAAAGGAAAAAAGCTTTATTTAGTGTACTGTGCTTAATATTCAGCCAGACCTGCATTTTTCTCTAAACCTTATACAATTACTTAGTCTGCAAGAAGCATTAGAAGAGAGACAATGTCTATTGGGAAAAATACGGGAAGCGAAGGTCATCAATCATTTTCTACTTTCAATAATCTCTTTCATAAAGAGGTAAATGCTCCTAAATTCCAGAATGAATGGAATTCAATACAGCAAAGTAAAATGCTTTAAATACATAAAACAAATATCTTGGTGGACCTTCCACCATCTGTTTTAGTAACTTAAATTATAAAAAACACCCTAAATTTAAGAAAAGTTATATCAACAGCTAAAATTGAGATATTTTTCCATCTATTACTTTGATTTTCCTGACCCATTTTTGAGAATTGTCAGCATTCTGGATCAATAATGCCAAATTATTTGTTGAAGACAGTGAGATTCCTCCCAAGTCATCTAACATGCTCACTAATCAATAAAGATAAGAACAAACAAGAAAGCCATATTTATGAAGCAAGCAAATTATATTAAAAGACTGACTTTGAGAAAAGGTTGCTGCTTGCCAAGAAAATTTTATTATTATAAAACTTTTTCTGTCATTTGTATTACTTCATTTTCCCTTTCAGATTATCTGTGTAGCCTTGTAAACACATCATAATCCAAAGCAGTTGAGCTTTACCAATAAAATGTAAATCAACACAATAGAGCCAACTGCATAATTAAAACAAAAGTATACCGGGCTTCCCTGGTGGCACAGTGGTTGAGAGTCTGCCTGCCGATGCAGGGGCCCTGGGTTCGTGCCTCGGTTCGGGAAGATACCACATGCAGCGGAGGGGCTAGGCCCGTGAGCCATGGCCACTGAGCCGGCGGGTCGGGAGCCTGTGCTCCGTAACGGGGGAGGCCACAACAGTGAGAGGCCCACGTACTGAAAAAAAAAAAAACATACCACCATCAACCCAAGCAGATTACAAAATAGCAAGCAGATTTTAAAATAATAGTCTACAAGCCTGCTTTTTTAAATATATAACTAAATGCATTGAATATCTTATATAAAAAGCCAAAACATAGAGTTGAAACCGAATATCAAAAGTAAACATCTCCTTCCCCAAAACCCTAACTCCAATCCAGTCATGAGGAGAACATCACACAAAGCCAAGTTGAAGGACAGTCTATGAAATATGTGAACCAGGACTCTTCAAAATTGTCATTAAGAAAAGGAAAGTCTGGGACTTTCCTGGTGGTGCACTAGTTAAGAATCCATCTGCCAATGCAGGGGACACCGGTTCCAGCCCTGGTCCGGGAAGATCCCACATGCCGCAGAGCAAGTAAGCCCGTACATCACAACTACTGAGCCTGCGCTCTAGAGCCCGCCAGCCACAACAACTGAGGCCACACGCTGCAACTAATGAAGCCCGCGCACTCTAGGGCCTGTGTGCCGCAAATACTGAGCCCAGGTGCTGCAATTACTGAAGCCCGCACTCTTAGAGCCCACGCTCCGCAACAAGAGAAGCCACCACAATGAGAAGTCCGCGCACCACAATAAAGAGTAGCCCCCACTTGCCACAACTAGAGAAAGCCTGCGCGCAGCAACAAAGACTCAACTCAGCCAAATATAAACAATAATAAAAAAATAAATAAAGGCATCATCACATAAACACAAATGAGGAAATATTTTTTTTAAAAAAGAATAACGGGCGGGGCAGTGGTTAAGAATCCGCCTGCCAGTGCAGGGGACACGGATTTGAGCCCTGGTCCTGGAAGATCCCACATGCTGCAGTGCAACTAAGCCCGTGAGCCACAACTACTGAGCCTGCGCTTCTGGAGCCTGTGCTCCGCAACAAAAGGCGCCACGGCAGTGAGAGGCCCACGAACCACGATGAGGAGTGGCCCCTGCTCGCCGCAACTAGAGAAGGCCCTCGCACAGAAACGAAGACCCAACACAGCCAAAAATAAATAAAATATAAATAAAAATAAATACATTTAAAAGGAAAACCTATACATTTCCCTTTCTGCAAATGTAGGTTTTCGAGGCAAGAGTAGAGCCTCAGAAAGAGTGTCTGCAAACAGAACAATCACTAGTTCACTAAGGACAAATTGTAGGATACTTTTGGAGAATCCCATCACAGCTAGATAATTGGTCCAGGACCAAAAGTAACTACTGGAAGAAAAATGAAATCAACAGTGTACCACAGAGGTGGGAGGCACACTGGCCTGGACTAAGACATGTTCAGTCATAGATAATAAGGGTGGTGATTTTTAAGCATCATTCTCGACCCACTGTGGACTTCCTTCTGCAGCAGTATAAGGATACCACCAGATCATCTTGAAATCAAGTCATGAAATGTACCTTTATATTTCTAAAAATCAATGATCGTCCTTAAATTAACTTTTCTTATTAATTTAGTCATGGTGCTCTTTTACTTCTAAAACATTAAATCTTATTTGATTAGAGACAGACTTCAAAAAATAAAAATAAACTGTGATCAAATAGCAGGAACAAACAGTAGTAACTAAAATTTCTTCAATCTAAACTGGAGATGATTTCTGTATCTCTGTCTTTTACATTTGTCTCCATTAGGGGAAAAAATATGTACCTCATAATTAACTTGGCTGGAATGAATCAGACTGCATTTGTAAAAGTCTCAGAAGACCAATGAGCTGTGCTAAACAGTACCACTATCCACCTGAGCAGAAATTACTATCCTTAAGTTTCTATACATAACTAACACAACAAAAATTTTAACAAAAGAAGAACTACTAGAAACAAATTAGAGATTCATGTTTTTAAGTCAGTAATTTGCCTTTAGTCAGTAATTTGCCTCATACATTATGATTTTCCCTGTGGAAACCCAATTATTATCCTGAAAACAAGACCACTTTACAAAGCAAATGCATTGTGACAAAAGAAAGAAAAGGCAGATTGATACATTATTAAAATAACTCACACGCCATACCCTGAGGAGTAAGGAAGCCATGGCAGAGCAGGCCCCCTTCTCCTCAATGGACAGCACAGCTGTGGGGAAGACACTGCAGCTAGCAGAAGCGTGTCACACTTCCTCAGGGAGGAAGCAAGTTACAGACAACTCTACAGAGGGCACCCATAAACTCACGGCCACGCTCATTACCCAACGTCCAGGCCACCCACAGGCTGACTGCAGCCCAACTTTCCCACCATTCCCACACAGGCCCCAGGAACCGTCAGGCCTCTGAGGCTCTGCCAATGCCCTTCCCTCCACCCAAATATCCTTTCCCTCCTCTCTCCGGACCTCAATCCTGCCCAGCTCTAAATGAGCACTGCAAGGCCTATTTCCCTAAGAATGCCTCTCTCAAAACCAAAATTACTTCCTCGAGAATGATCTGCCTCTTACTCATCCATCATTATCTTGGATTAAATACATCATGTAAGATGCCTTATCTGACCAACACAACTATTTTAGAAATAAGAGTCATGTTTTAGACCATCTATGACATGACATGACAACCATTCAGCTCACGAAAACCATTCAATAAATACTCTAATTGAATTGCCCAAAGAGTTGACCTAAAATAACCTAAATGCCAAGCATTCCAAGAACCGTCCTGAACCAAATTCACTTCTCATTCGAATGCCAATGTCACAGAAAGGGATGTTGTATTGTCCTTAAATGTACTTGCCTTTATCCAAAACTAGAATCTCTGATGAATCTATGGGACACACATGTAAAATATTCTGCAAAGGAAAAAAGCTTTATTTAGTGTACTGTGCTTAATATTCAGCCAGACCTGCATTTTTCTCTAAACCTTATACAATTACTTAGTCTGCAAGAAGCATTAGAAGAGAGACAATGTCTATTGAGAAAAATACGGGAAGCGAAGGTCATCAATCATTTTCTACTTTCAATAATCTCTTTCATAAAGAGGTAAATGCTCCTAAATTCCAGAATGAATGGAATTCAATACAGCAAAGTAAAATGCTTTAAATACATAAAACAAATATCTTGGTGGACCTTCCACCATCTGTTTTAGTAACTTAAATTATAAAAAACACCCTAAATTTAAGAAAAGTTATATCAACAGCTAAAATTGAGATATTTTTCCATCTATTACTTTGATTTTCCTGACCCATTTTTGAGAATTGTCAGCATTCTGGATCAATAATGCCAAATTATTTCTTGAAGACAGTGAGATTCCTCCCAAGTCATCTAACATGCTCACTAATCAATAAAGATAAGAACAAACAAGAAAGCCATATTTATGAAGCAAGCAAATTATATTAAAAGACTGACTTTGAGAAAAGGTTGCTGCTTGCCAAGAAAATTTTATTATTATAAAACTTTTTCTGTCATTTGTATTACTTCATTTTCCCTTTCAGATTATCTGTGTAGCCTTGTAAACACATCATAATCCAAAGCAGTTGAGCTTTACCAATAAAATGTAAATCAACACAATAGAGCCAACTGCATAATTAAAACAAAAGTATACCGGGCTTCCCTGGTGGCACAGTGGTTGAGAGTCTGCCTGCCGATGCAGGGGCCCTGGGTTCGTGCCTCGGTTCGGGAAGATACCACATGCAGCGGAGGGGCTAGGCCCGTGAGCCATGGCCACTGAGCCGGCGGGTCGGGAGCCTGTGCTCCGTAACGGGGGAGGCCACAACAGTGAGAGGCCCACGTACTGAAAAAAAAAAAAAAAACATACCACCATCAACCCAAGCAGATTACAAAATAGCAAGCAGATTTTAAAATAATAGTCTACAAGCCTGCTTTTTTAAATATATAACTAAATGCATTGAATATCTTATATAAAAAGCCAAAAGATAGAGTTGAAACCGAATATCAAAAGTAAACATCTCCTTCCCCAAAACCCTAACTCCACTCCAGTCATGAGGAGAACATCACACAAAGCCAAGTTGAAGGACAGTCTATGAAATATGTGAACCAGGACTCTTCAAAATTGTCATTAAGAAAAGGAAAGTCTGGGACTTTCCCGGTGGTGCACTAGTTAAGAATCCATCTGCCAATGCAGGGGACACCGGTTCCAGCCCTGGTCCGGGAAGATCCCACATGCCGCAGAGCAAGTAAGCCCGTACATCACAACTACTGAGCCTGCGCTCTAGAGCCCGCCAGCCACAACAATTGAGGCCACACGCTGCAACTAATGAAGCCCGCACACTCTAGGGCCTGTGTGCCGCAAATACTGAGCCCAGGTGCTGCAATTACTGAAGCCCGCACTCTTAGAGCCCACGCTCCGCAACAAGAGAAGCCACCACAATGAGAAGTCCGCGCACCACAATAAAGAGTAGCCCCCACTTGCCACAACTAGAGAAAGCCTGCGCGCAGCAACAAAGACTCAACTCAGCCAAATATAAACAATAATAAAAAAATAAATAAAGGCATCATCACATAAACACAAATGAGGAAATATTTTTTTTAAAAAAAGAATAACGGGCGGGGCAGTGGTTAAGAATCTGCCTGCCAGTGCAGGGGACACGGATTTGAGCCCTGGTCCTGGAAGATCCCACATGCTGCAGTGCAACTAAGCCCGTGAGCCACAACTACTGAGCCTGCGCTTCTGGAGCCTGTGCTCCGCAACAAGGGGCGCCACGGCACTGAGAGGCCCACGAACCACGATGAGGAGTGGCCCCTGCTCGCCGCAACTAGAGAAGGCCCTCGCACAGAAACGAAGACCCAACACAGCCAAAAATAAATAAAATATAAATAAAAATAAATACATTTAAAAGAAAAACCTATACATTTCCCTTTCTGCAAATGTAGGTTTTCGAGGCAAGAGTAGAGCCTCAGAAAGAATGTCTGCAAACAGAACAATCACTAGTTCACTAAGTACAAATTGTAGGATACTTTTTGAGAATCCCATCACAGCTAGATAATTGGTCCAGGACCAAAAGTAACTACTGGAAGAAAAATGAAATCAACAGTGTACCACAGAGGTGGGAGGCACACTGGCCTGGACTAAGACATGTTCAGTCATAGATAATAAGGGTGGTGATTTTTAAGCATCATTCTCGACCCACTGTGGACTTCCTTCTGCAGCAGTATAAGGATACCACCAGATCATCTTGAAATCAAGTCATGAAATGTACCTTTATATTTCTAAAAATCAATGATCGTCCTTAAATTAACTTTTCTTATTAATTTAGTCATGGTGCTCTTTTACTTCTAAAACATTAAATCTTATTTGATTAGAGACAGACTTCAAAAAATAAAAATAAACTGTGATCAAATAGCAGGAACAAACAGTAGTAACTAAAATTTCTTCAATCTAAACTGGAGATGATTTCTGTATCTCTGTCTTTTACATTTGTCTCCATTAGGGGAAAAAATATGTACCTCATAATTAACTTGGCTGGAATGAATCAGACTGCATTTGTAAAAGTCTCAGAAGACCAATGAGCTGTGCTAAACAGTACCACTATCCACCTGAGCAGAAATTACTATCCTTAAGTTTCTATACATAACTAACACAACAAAAATTTTAACAAAAGAAGAACTACTAGAAACAAATTAGAGATTCATGTTTTTAAGTCAGTAATTTGCCTTTAGTCAGTAATTTGCCTCATACATTATGATTTTCCCTGTGGAAACCCAATTATTATCCTGAAAACAAGACCACTTTACAAAGCAAATGCATTGTGACAAAAGAAAGAAAAGGCAGATTGATACATTATTAAAATAACTCACACGCCATACCCTGAGGAGTAAGGAAGCCATGGCAGAGCAGGCCCCCTTCTCCTCAATGGACAGCACAGCTGTGGGGAAGACACTGCAGCTAGCAGAAGCGTGTCACACTTCCTCAGGGAGGAAGCAAGTTACAGACAACTCTACAGAGGGCACCCATAAACTCACGGCCACGCTCATTACCCAACGTCCAGGCCACCCAGAGGCTGACTGCAGCCCAACTTTCCCACCATTCCCACACAGGCCCCAGGAACCGTCAGGCCTCTGAGGCTCTGCCAATGCCCTTCCCTCCACCCAAATATCCTTTCCCTCCTCTCTCCGGACCTCAATCCTGCCCAGCTCTAAATGAGCACTGCAAGGCCTATTTCCCTAAGAATGCCTCTCTCAAAACCAAAATTACTTCCTCGAGAATGATCTGCCTCTTACTCATCCATCATTATCTTGGATTAAATACATCAGGTAAGATGCCTTATCTGACCAACACAACTATTTTAGAAATAAGAGTCATGTTTTAGACCATCTATGACATGACATGACAACCATTCAGCTCACGAAAACCATTCAATAAATACTCTAATTGAATTGCCCAAAGAGTTGACCTAAAATAACCTAAATGCCAAGCATTCCAAGAACCGTCCTGAACCAAATTCACTTCTCATTCGAATGCCAATGTCACAGAAAGGGATGTTGTATTGTCCTTAAATGTACTTGCCTTTATCCAAAACTAGAATCTCTGATGAATCTATGGGACACACATGTAAAATATTCTGCAAAGGAAAAAAGCTTTATTTAGTGTACTGTGCTTAATATTCAGCCAGACCTGCATTTTTCTCTAAACCTTATACAATTACTTAGTCTGCAAGAAGCATTAGAAGAGAGACAATGTCTATTGAGAAAAATACGGGAAGCGAAGGTCATCAATCATTTTCTACTTTCAATAATCTCTTTCATAAAGAGGTAAATGCTCCTAAATTCCAGAATGAATGGAATTCAATACAGCAAAGTAAAATGCTTTAAATACATAAAACAAATATCTTGGTGGACCTTCCACCATCTGTTTTAGTAACTTAAATTATAAAAAACACCCTAAATTTAAGAAAAGTTATATCAACAGCTAAAATTGAGATATTTTTCCATCTATTACTTTGATTTTCCTGACCCATTTTTGAGAATTGTCAGCATTCTGGATCAATAATGCCAAATTATTTGTTGAAGACAGTAAGATTCCTCCCAAGTCATCTAACATGCTCACTAATCAATAAAGATAAGAACAAACAAGAAAGCCATATTTATGAAGCAAGCAAATTATATTAAAAGACTGACTTTGAGAAAAGGTTGCTGCTTGCCAAGAAAATTTTATTATTATAAAACTTTTTCTGTCATTTGTATTACTTCATTTTCCCTTTCAGATTATCTGTGTAGCCTTGTAAACACATCATAATCCAAAGCAGTTGAGCTTTACCAATAAAATGTAAATCAACACAATAGAGCCAACTGCATAATTAAAACAAAAGTATACCGGGCTTCCCTGGTGGCACAGTGGTTGAGAGTCTGCCTGCCGATGCAGGGGCCCTGGGTTCGTGCCTCGGTTCGGGAAGATACCACATGCAGCGGAGGGGCTAGGCCCGTGAGCCATGGCCACTGAGCCGGCGGGTCGGGAGCCTGTGCTCCGTAACGGGGGAGGCCACAACAGTGAGAGGCCCACGTACTGAAAAAAAAAAAAAACATACCACCATCAACCCAAGCAGATTACAAAATAGCAAGCAGATTTTAAAATAATAGTCTACAAGCCTGCTTTTTTAAATATATAACTAAATGCATTGAATATCTTATATAAAAAGCCAAAACATAGAGTTGAAACCGAATATCAAAAGTAAACATCTCCTTCCCCAAAACCCTAACTCCACTCCAGTCATGAGGAGAACATCACACAAAGCCAAGTTGAAGGACAGTCTATGAAATATGTGAACCAGGACTCTTCAAAATTGTCATTAAGAAAAGGAAAGTCTGGGACTTTCCTGGTGGTGCACTAGTTAAGAATCCATCTGCCAATGCAGGGGACACCGGTTCCAGCCCTGGTCCGGGAAGATCCCACATGCCGCAGAGCAAGTAAGCCCGTACATCACAACTACTGAGCCTGCGCTCTAGAGCCCGCCAGCCACAACAACTGAGGCCACACGCTGCAACTAATGAAGCCCGCGCACTCTAGGGCCTGTGTGCCGCAAATACTGAGCCCAGGTGCTGCAATTACTGAAGCCCGCACTCTTAGAGCCCACGCTCCGCAACAAGAGAAGCCACCACAATGAGAAGTCCGCGCACCACAATAAAGAGTAGCCCCCACTTGCCACAACTAGAGAAAGCCTGCGCGCAGCAACAAAGACTCAACTCAGCCAAATATAAACAATAATAAAAAAATAAATAAAGGCATCATCACATAAACACAAATGAGGAAATATTTTTTTTAAAAAAGAATAACGGGCGGGGCAGTGGTTAAGAATCCGCCTGCCAGTGCAGGGGACACGGATTTGAGCCCTGGTCCTGGAAGATCCCACATGCTGCAGTGCAACTAAGCCCGTGAGCCACAACTACTGAGCCTGCGCTTCTGGAGCCTGTGCTCCGCAACAAAAGGCGCCACGGCAGTGAGAGGCCCACGAACCACGATGAGGAGTGGCCCCTGCTCGCCGCAACTAGAGAAGGCCCTCGCACAGAAACGAAGACCCAACACAGCCAAAAATAAATAAAATATAAATAAAAATAAATACATTTAAAAGAAAAACCTATACATTTCCCTTTCTGCAAATGTAGGTTTTCGAGGCAAGAGTAGAGCCTCAGAAAGAATGTCTGCAAACAGAACAATCACTAGTTCACTAAGTACAAATTGTAGGATACTTTTGGAGAATCCCATCACAGCTAGATAATTGGTCCAGGACCAAAAGTAACTACTGGAAGAAAAATGAAATCAACAGTGTACCACAGAGGTGGGAGGCACACTGGCCTGGACTAAGACATGTTCAGTCATAGATAATAAGGGTGGTGATTTTTAAGCATCATTCTCGACCCACTGTGGACTTCCTTCTGCAGCAGTATAAGGATACCACCAGATCATCTTGAAATCAAGTCATGAAATGTACCTTTATATTTCTAAAAATCAATGATCGTCCTTAAATTAACTTTTCTTATTAATTTAGTCATGGTGCTCTTTTACTTCTAAAACATTAAATCTTATTTGATTAGAGACAGACTTCAAAAAATAAAAATAAACTGTGATCAAATAGCAGGAACAAACAGTAGTAACTAAAATTTCTTCAATCTAAACTGGAGATGATTTCTGTATCTCTGTCTTTTACATTTGTCTCCATTAGGGGAAAAAATATGTACCTCATAATTAACTTGGCTGGAATGAATCAGACTGCATTTGTAAAAGTCTCAGAAGACCAATGAGCTGTGCTAAACAGTACCACTATCCACCTGAGCAGAAATTACTATCCTTAAGTTTCTATACATAACTAACACAACAAAAATTTTAACAAAAGAAGAACTACTAGAAACAAATTAGAGATTCATGTTTTTAAGTCAGTAATTTGCCTTTAGTCAGTAATTTGCCTCATACATTATGATTTTCCCTGTGGAAACCCAATTATTATCCTGAAAACAAGACCACTTTACAAAGCAAATGCATTGTGACAAAAGAAAGAAAAGGCAGATTGATACATTATTAAAATAACTCACACGCCATACCCTGAGGAGTAAGGAAGCCATGGCAGAGCAGGCCCCCTTCTCCTCAATGGACAGCACAGCTGTGGGGAAGACACTGCAGCTAGCAGAAGCGTGTCACACTTCCTCAGGGAGGAAGCAAGTTACAGACAACTCTACAGAGGGCACCCATAAACTCACGGCCACGCTCATTACCCAACGTCCAGGCCACCCAGAGGCTGACTGCAGCCCAACTTTCCCACCATTCCCACACAGGCCCCAGGAACCGTCAGGCCTCTGAGGCTCTGCCAATGCCCTTCCCTCCACCCAAATATCCTTTCCCTCCTCTCTCCGGACCTCAATCCTGCCCAGCTCTAAATGAGCACTGCAAGGCCTATTTCCCTAAGAATGCCTGTCTCAAAACCAAAATTACTTCCTCGAGAATGATCTGCCTCTTACTCATCCATCATTATCTTGGATTAAATACATCATGTACGATGCCTTATCTGACCAACACAACTATTTTAGAAATAAGAGTCATGTTTTAGACCATCTATGACATGACATGACAACCATTCAGCTCACGAAAACCATTCAATAAATACTCTAATTGAATTGCCCAAAGAGTTGACCTAAAATAACCTAAATGCCAAGCATTCCAAGAACCGTCCTGAACCAAATTCACTTCTCATTCGAATGCCAATGTCACAGAAAGGGATGTTGTATTGTCCTTAAATGTACTTGCCTTTATCCAAAACTAGAATCTCTGATGAATCTATGGGACACACATGTAAAATATTCTGCAAAGGAAAAAAGCTTTATTTAGTGTACTGTGCTTAATATTCAGCCAGACCTGCATTTTTCTCTAAACCTTATACAATTACTTAGTCTGCAAGAAGCATTAGAAGAGAGACAATGTCTATTGAGAAAAATACGGGAAGCGAAGGTCATCAATCATTTTCTACTTTCAATAATCTCTTTCATAAAGAGGTAAATGCTCCTAAATTCCAGAATGAATGGAATTCAATACAGCAAAGTAAAATGCTTTAAATACATAAAACAAATATCTTGGTGGACCTTCCACCATCTGTTTTAGTAACTTAAATTATAAAAAACACCCTAAATTTAAGAAAAGTTATATCAACAGCTAAAATTGAGATATTTTTCCATCTATTACTTTGATTTTCCTGACCCATTTTTGAGAATTGTCAGCATTCTGGATCAATAATGCCAAATTATTTCTTGAAGACAGTGAGATTCCTCCCAAGTCATCTAACATGCTCACTAATCAATAAAGATAAGAACAAACAAGAAAGCCATATTTATGAAGCAAGCAAATTATATTAAAAGACTGACTTTGAGAAAAGGTTGCTGCTTGCCAAGAAAATTTTATTATTATAAAACTTTTTCTGTCATTTGTATTACTTCATTTTCCCTTTCAGATTATCTGTGTAGCCTTGTAAACACATCATAATCCAAAGCAGTTGAGCTTTACCAATAAAATGTAAATCAACACAATAGAGCCAACTGCATAATTAAAACAAAAGTATACCGGGCTTCCCTGGTGGCACAGTGGTTGAGAGTCTGCCTGCCGATGCAGGGGCCCTGGGTTCGTGCCTCGGTTCGGGAAGATACCACATGCAGCGGAGGGGCTAGGCCCGTGAGCCATGGCCACTGAGCCGGCGGGTCGGGAGCCTGTGCTCCGTAACGGGGGAGGCCACAACAGTGAGAGGCCCACGTACTGAAAAAAAAAAAAAAAACATACCACCATCAACCCAAGCAGATTACAAAATAGCAAGCAGATTTTAAAATAATAGTCTACAAGCCTGCTTTTTTAAATATATAACTAAATGCATTGAATATCTTATATAAAAAGCCAAAAGATAGAGTTGAAACCGAATATCAAAAGTAAACATCTCCTTCCCCAAAACCCTAACTCCACTCCAGTCATGAGGAGAACATCACACAAAGCCAAGTTGAAGGACAGTCTATGAAATATGTGAACCAGGACTCTTCAAAATTGTCATTAAGAAAAGGAAAGTCTGGGACTTTCCCGGTGGTGCACTAGTTAAGAATCCATCTGCCAATGCAGGGGACACCGGTTCCAGCCCTGGTCCGGGAAGATCCCACATGCCGCAGAGCAAGTAAGCCCGTACATCACAACTACTGAGCCTGCGCTCTAGAGCCCGCCAGCCACAACAACTGAGGCCACACGCTGCAACTAATGAAGCCCGCACACTCTAGGGCCTGTGTGCCGCAAATACTGAGCCCAGGTGCTGCAATTACTGAAGCCCGCACTCTTAGAGCCCACGCTCCGCAACAAGAGAAGCCACCACAATGAGAAGTCCGCGCACCACAATAAAGAGTAGCCCCCACTTGCCACAACTAGAGAAAGCCTGCGCGCAGCAACAAAGACTCAACTCAGCCAAATATAAACAATAATAAAAAAATAAATAAAGGCATCATCACATAAACACAAATGAGGAAATATTTTTTTTAAAAAAAGAATAACGGGCGGGGCAGTGGTTAAGAATCTGCCTGCCAGTGCAGGGGACACGGATTTGAGCCCTGGTCCTGGAAGATCCCACATGCTGCAGTGCAACTAAGCCCGTGAGCCACAACTACTGAGCCTGCGCTTCTGGAGCCTGTGCTCCGCAACAAGGGGCGCCACGGCACTGAGAGGCCCACGAACCACGATGAGGAGTGGCCCCTGCTCGCCGCAACTAGAGAAGGCCCTCGCACAGAAACGAAGACCCAACACAGCCAAAAATAAATAAAATATAAATAAAAATAAATACATTTAAAAGAAAAACCTATACATTTCCCTTTCTGCAAATGTAGGTTTTCGAGGCAAGAGTAGAGCCTCAGAAAGAATGTCTGCAAACAGAACAATCACTAGTTCACTAAGTACAAATTGTAGGATACTTTTGGAGAATCCCATCACAGCTAGATAATTGGTCCAGGACCAAAAGTAACTACTGGAAGAAAAATGAAATCAACAGTGTACCACAGAGGTGGGAGGCACACTGGCCTGGACTAAGACATGTTCAGTCATAGATAATAAGGGTGGTGATTTTTAAGCATCATTCTCGACCCACTGTGGACTTCCTTCTGCAGCAGTATAAGGATACCACCAGATCATCTTGAAATCAAGTCATGAAATGTACCTTTATATTTCTAAAAATCAATGATCGTCCTTAAATTAACTTTTCTTATTAATTTAGTCATGGTGCTCTTTTACTTCTAAAACATTAAATCTTATTTGATTAGAGACAGACTTCAAAAAATAAAAATAAACTGTGATCAAATAGCAGGAACAAACAGTAGTAACTAAAATTTCTTCAATCTAAACTGGAGATGATTTCTGTATCTCTGTCTTTTACATTTGTCTCCATTAGGGGAAAAAATATGTACCTCATAATTAACTTGGCTGGAATGAATCAGACTGCATTTGTAAAAGTCTCAGAAGACCAATGAGCTGTGCTAAACAGTACCACTATCCACCTGAGCAGAAATTACTATCCTTAAGTTTCTATACATAACTAACACAACAAAAATTTAAACAAAAGAAGAACTACTAGAAACAAATTAGAGATTCATGTTTTTAAGTCAGTAATCTTCCTTTAGTCAGTAATTTGCCTCATACATTATGATTTTCCCTGTGGAAACCCAATTATTATCCTGAAAACAAGACCACTTTAGAAAGCAAATGCATTGTGACAAAAGAAAGAAAAGGCAGATTGATACATTATTAAAATAACTCACACGCCATACCCTGAGGAGTAAGGAAGCCATGGCAGAGCAGGCCCCCTTCTCCTCAATGGACAGCACAGCTGTGGGGAAGACACTGCAGCTAGCAGAAGCGTGTCACACTTCCTCAGGGAGGAAGCAAGTTACAGACAACTCTACAGAGGGCACCCATAAACTCACGGCCACGCTCATTACCCAACGTCCAGGCCACCCACAGGCTGACTGCAGCCCAACTTTCCCACCATTCCCACACAGGCCCCAGGAACCGTCAGGCCTCTGAGGCTCTGCCAATGCCCTTCCCTCCACCCAAATATCCTTTCCCTCCTCTCTCCGGACCTCAATCCTGCCCAGCTCTAAATGAGCACTGCAAGGCCTATTTCCATAAGAATGCCTCTCTCAAAACCAAAATTACTTCCTCGAGAATGATCTGCCTCTTACTCATCCATCATTATCTTGGATTAAATACATCATGTAAGATGCCTTATCTGACCAACACAACTATTTTAGAAATAAGAGTCATGTTTTAGACCATCTATGACATGACATGACAACCATTCAGCTCACGAAAACCATTCAATAAATACTCTAATTGAATTGCCCAAAGAGTTGACCTAAAATAACCTAAATGCCAAGCATTCCAAGAACCGTCCTGAACCAAATTCACTTCTCATTCGAATGCCAATGTCACAGAAAGGGATGTTGTATTGTCCTTAAATGTACTTGCCTTTATCCAAAACTAGATTCTCTGATGAATCTATGGGACACACATGTAAAATATTCTGCAAAGGAAAAAAGCTTTATTTAGTGTACTGTGCTTAATATTCAGCCAGACCTGCATTTTTCTCTAAACCTTATACAATTACTTAGTCTGCAAGGAGCATTAGAAGAGAGACAATGTCTATTGAGAAAAATACGGGAAGCGAAGGTCATCAATCATTTTCTACTTTCAATAATCTCTTTCATAAAGAGGTAAATGCTCCTAAATTCCAGAATGAATGGAATTCAATACAGCAAAGTAAAATGCTTTAAATACATAAAACAAATATCTTGGTGGACCTTCCACCATCTGTTTTAGTAACTTAAATTATAAAAAACACCCTAAATTTAAGAAAAGTTATATCAACAGCTAAAATTGAGATATTTTTCCATCTATTACTTTGATTTTCCTGACCCATTTTTGAGAATTGTCAGCATTCTGGATCAATAATGCCAAATTATTTCTTGAAGACAGTGAGATTCCTCCCAAGTCATCTAACATGCTCACTAATCAATAAAGATAAGAACAAACAAGAAAGCCATATTTATGAAGCAAGCAAATTATATTAAAAGACTGACTTTGAGAAAAGGTTGCTGCTTGCCAAGAAAATTTTATTATTATAAAACTTTTTCTGTCATTTGTATTACCTCATTTTCCCTTTCAGATTATCTGTGTAGCCTTGTAAACACATCATAATCCAAAGCAGTTGAGCTTTACCAATAAAATGTAAATCAACACAATAGAGCCAACTGCATAATTAAAACAAAAGTATACCGGGCTTCCCTGGTGGCACAGTGGTTGAGAGTCTGCCTGCCGATGCAGGGGCCCTGGGTTCGTGCCTCGGTTCGGGATGATACCACATGCAGCGGAGGGGCTAGGCCCGTGAGCCATGGCCACTGAGCCGGCGGGTCGGGAGCCTGTGCTCCGTAACGGGGGAGGCCACAACAGTGAGAGGCCCACGTACTGAAAAAAAAAAAAAAAACATACCACCATCAACCCAAGCAGATTACAAAATAGCAAGCAGATTTTAAAATAATAGTCTACAAGCCTGCTTTTTTAAATATATAACTAAATGCATTGAATATCTTATATAAAAAGCCAAAAGATAGAGTTGAAACCGAATATCAAAAGTAAACATCTCCTTCCCCAAAACCCTAACTCCACTCCAGTCATGAGGCGAACATCACACAAAGCCAAGTTGAAGGACAGTCTATGAAATATGTGAACCAGGACTCTTCAAAATTGTCATTAAGAAAAGGAAAGTCTGGGACTTTCCCGGTGGTGCACTAGTTAAGAATCCATCTGCCAATGCAGGGGACACCGGTTCCAGCCCTGGTCCGGGAAGATCCCACATGCCGCAGAGCAAGTAAGCCCGTACATCACAACTACTGAGCCTGCGCTCTAGAGCCCGCCAGCCACAACAACTGAGGCCACACGCTGCAACTAATGAAGCCCGCGCACTCTAGGGCCTGTGTGCCGCAAATACTGAGCCCAGGTGCTGCAATTACTGAAGCCCGCACTCTTAGAGCCCACGCTCCGCAACAAGAGAAGCCACCACAATGAGAAGTCCGCGCACCACAATAAAGAGTAGCCCCCACTTGCCACAACTAGAGAAAGCCTGCGCGCAGCAACAAAGACTCAACTCAGCCAAATATAAACAATAATAAAAAAATAAATAAAGGCATCATCACATAAACACAAATGAGGAAATATTTTTTTTAAGAAAAGAATAACGGGCGGGGCAGTGGTTAAGAATCCGCCTGCCAGTGCAGGGGACACGGATTTGAGCCCTGGTCCTGGAAGATCCCACATGCTGCAGTGCAACTAAGCCCGTGAGCCACAACTACTGAGCCTGCGCTTCTGGAGCCTGTGCTCCGCAACAAGAGGCGCCACGGCACTGAGAGGCCCACGAACCACGATGAGGAGTGGCCCCTGCTCGCCGCAACTAGAGAAGGCCATCGCACAGAAACGAAGACCCAACACAGCCAAAAATAAATAAAATATAAATAAAAATAAATACATTTAAAAGAAAAACCTATACATTTCCCTTTCTGCAAATGTAGGTTTTCGAGGCAAGAGTAGAGCCTCAGAAAGAATGTCTGCAAACAGAACAATCACTAGTTCACTAAGTACAAATTGTAGGATACTTTTGGAGAATCCCATCACAGCTAGATAATTGGTCCAGGACCAAAAGTAACTACTGGAAGAAAAATGAAATCAACAGTGTACCACAGAGGTGGGAGGCACACTGGCCTGGACTAAGACATGTTCAGTCATAGATAATAAGGGTGGTGATTTTTAAGCATCATTCTCGACCCACTGTGGACTTCCTTCTGCAGCAGTATAAGGATACCACCAGATCATCTTGAAATCAAGTCATGAAATGTACCTTTATATTTCTAAAAATCAATGATCGTCCTTAAATTAACTTTTCTTATTAATTTAGTCATGGTGCTCTTTTACTTCTAAAACATTAAATCTTATTTGATTAGAGACAGACTTCAAAAAATAAAAATAAACTGTGATCAAATAGCAGGAACAAACAGTAGTAACTAAAATTTCTTCAATCTAAACTGGAGATGATTTCTGTATCTCTGTCTTTTACATTTGTCTCCATTAGGGGAAAAAATATGTACCTCATAATTAACTTGGCTGGAATGAATCAGACTGCATTTGTAAAAGTCTCAGAAGACCAATGAGCTGTGCTAAACAGTACCACTATCCACCTGAGCAGAAATTACTATCCTTAAGTTTCTATACATAACTAACACAACAAAAATTTTAACAAAAGAAGAACTACTAGAAACAAATTAGAGATTCATGTTTTTAAGTCAGTAATTTGCCTTTAGTCAGTAATTTGCCTCATACATTATGATTTTCCCTGTGGAAACCCAATTATTATCCTGAAAACAAGACCACTTTACAAAGCAAATGCATTGTGACAAAAGAAAGAAAAGGCAGATTGATACATTATTAAAATAACTCACACGCCATACCCTGAGGAGTAAGGAAGCCATGGCAGAGCAGGCCCCCTTCTCCTCAATGGACAGCACAGCTGTGGGGAAGACACTGCAGCTAGCAGAAGCGTGTCACACTTCCTCAGGGAGGAAGCAAGTTACAGACAACTCTACAGAGGGCACCCATAAACTCACGGCCATGCTCATTACCCAACGTCCAGGCCACCCACAGGCTGACTGCAGCCCAACTTTCCCACCATTCCCACACAGGCCCCAGGAACCGTCAGGCCTCTGAGGCTCTGCCAATGCCCTTCCCTCCACCCAAATATCCTTTCCCTCCTCTCTCCGGACCTCAATCCTGCCCAGCTCTAAATGAGCACTGCAAGGCCTATTTCCCTAAGAATGCCTCTCTCAAAACCAAAATTACTTCCTCGAGAATGATCTGCCTCTTACTCATCCATCATTATCTTGGATTAAATACATCATGTAAGATGCCTTATCTGACCAACACAACTATTTTAGAAATAAGAGTCATGTTTTAGACCATCTATGACATGACATGACAACCATTCAGCTCACGAAAACCATTCAATAAATACTCTAATTGAATTGCCCAAAGAGTTGACCTAAAATAACCTAAATGCCAAGCATTCCAAGAACCGTCCTGAACCAAATTCACTTCTCATTCGAATGCCAATGTCACAGAAAGGGATGTTGTATTGTCCTTAAATGTACTTGCCTTTATCCAAAACTAGAATCTCTGATGAATCTATGGGACACACATGTAAAATATTCTGCAAAGGAAAAAAGCTTTATTTAGTGTACTGTGCTTAATATTCAGCCAGACCTGCATTTTTCTCTAAACCTTATACAATTACTTAGTCTGCAAGGAGCATTAGAAGAGAGACAATGTCTATTGAGAAAAATACGGGAAGCGAAGGTCATCAATCATTTTCTACTTTCAATAATCTCTTTCATAAAGAGGTAAATGCTCCTAAATTCCAGAATGAATGGAATTCAATACAGCAAAGTAAAATGCTTTAAATACATAAAACAAATATCTTGGTGGACCTTCCACCATCTGTTTTAGTAACTTAAATTATAAAAAACACCCTAAATTTAAGAAAAGTTATATCAACAGCTAAAATTGAGATATTTTTCCATCTATTACTTTGATTTTCCTGACCCATTTTTGAGAATTGTCAGCATTCTGGATCAATAATGCCAAATTATTTCTTGAAGACAGTGAGATTCCTCCCAAGTCATCTAACATGCTCACTAATCAATAAAGATAAGAACAAACAAGAAAGCCATATTTATGAAGCAAGCAAATTATATTAAAAGACTGACTTTGAGAAAAGGTTGCTGCTTGCCAAGAAAATTTTATTATTATAAAACTTTTTCTGTCATTTGTATTACCTCATTTTCCCTTTCAGATTATCTGTGTAGCCTTGTAAACACATCATAATCCAAAGCAGTTGAGCTTTACCAATAAAATGTAAATCAACACAATAGAGCCAACTGCATAATTAAAACAAAAGTATACCGGGCTTCCCTGGTGGCACAGTGGTTGAGAGTCTGCCTGCCGATGCAGGGGCCCTGGGTTCGTGCCTCGGTTCGGGAAGATACCACATGCAGCGGAGGGGCTAGGCCCGTGAGCCATGGCCACTGAGCCGGCGGGTCGGGAGCCTGTGCTCCGTAACGGGGGAGGCCACAACAGTGAGAGGCCCACGTACTGAAAAAAAAAAAAAAACATACCACCATCAACCCAAGCAGATTACAAAATAGCAAGCAGATTTTAAAATAATAGTCTACAAGCCTGCTTTTTTAAATATATAACTAAATGCATTGAATATCTTATATAAAAAGCCAAAAGATAGAGTTGAAACCGAATATCAAAAGTAAACATCTCCTTCCCCAAAACCCTAACTCCACTCCAGTCATGAGGCGAACATCACACAAAGCCAAGTTGAAGGACAGTCTATGAAATATGTGAACCAGGACTCTTCAAAATTGTCATTAAGAAAAGGAAAGTCTGGGACTTTCCTGGTGGTGCACTAGTTAAGAATCCATCTGCCAATGCAGGGGACACCGGTTCCAGCCCTGGTCCGGGAAGATCCCACATGCCGCAGAGCAAGTAAGCCCGTACATCACAACTACTGAGCCTGCGCTCTAGAGCCCGCCAGCCACAACAACTGAGGCCACACGCTGCAACTAATGAAGCCCGCGCACTCTAGGGCCTGTGTGCCGCAAATACTGAGCCCAGGTGCTGCAATTACTGAAGCCCGCACTCTTAGAGCCCACGCTCCGCAACAAGAGAAGCCACCACAATGAGAAGTCCGCGCACCACAATAAAGAGTAGCCCCCACTTGCCACAACTAGAGAAAGCCTGCGCGCAGCAACAAAGACTCAACTCAGCCAAATATAAACAATAATAAAAAAATAAATAAAGGCATCATCACATAAACACAAATGAGGAAATATTTCTTTTAAAAAAGAATAACGGGCGGGGCAGTGGTTAAGAATCCGCCTGCCAGTGCAGGGGACACGGATTTGAGCCCTGGTCCTGGAAGATCCCACATGCTGCAGTGCAACTAAGCCCGTGAGCCACAACTACTGAGCCTGCGCTTCTGGAGCCTCTGCTCCGCAACAAAAGGCGCCACGGCAGTGAGAGGCCCACGAACCACGATGAGGAGTGGCCCCTGCTCGCCGCAACTAGAGAAGGCCCTCGCACAGAAACGAAGACCCAACACAGCCAAAAATAAATAAAATATAAATAAAAATAAATACATTTAAAAGGAAAACCTATACATTTCCCTTTCTGCAAATGTAGGTTTTCGAGGCAAGAGTAGAGCCTCAGAAAGAGTGTCTGCAAACAGAACAATCACTAGTTCACTAAGGACAAATTGTAGGATACTTTTGGAGAATCCCATCACAGCTAGATAATTGGTCCAGGACCAAAAGTAACTACTGGAAGAAAAATGAAATCAACAGTGTACCACAGAGGTGGGAGGCACACTGGCCTGGACTAAGACATGTTCAGTCATAGATAATAAGGGTGGTGATTTTTAAGCATCATTCTCGACCCACTGTGGACTTCCTTCTGCAGCAGTATAAGGATACCACCAGATCATCTTGAAATCAAGTCATGAAATGTACCTTTATATTTCTAAAAATCAATGATCGTCCTTAAATTAACTTTTCTTATTAATTTAGTCATGGTGCTCTTTTACTTCTAAAACATTAAATCTTATTTGATTAGAGACAGACTTCAAAAAATAAAAATAAACTGTGATCAAATAGCAGGAACAAACAGTAGTAACTAAAATTTCTTCAATCTAAACTGGAGATGATTTCTGTATCTCTGTCTTTTACATTTGTCTCCATTAGGGGAAAAAATATGTACCTCATAATTAACTTGGCTGGAATGAATCAGACTGCATTTGTAAAAGTCTCAGAAGACCAATGAGCTGTGCTAAACAGTACCACTATCCACCTGAGCAGAAATTACTATCCTTAAGTTTCTATACATAACTAACACAACAAAAATTTTAACAAAAGAAGAACTACTAGAAACAAATTAGAGATTCATGTTTTTAAGTCAGTAATTTGCCTTTAGTCAGTAATTTGCCTCATACATTATGATTTTCCCTGTGGAAACCCAATTATTATCCTGAAAACAAGACCACTTTACAAAGCAAATGCATTGTGACAAAAGAAAGAAAAGGCAGATTGATACATTATTAAAATAACTCACACGCCATACCCTGAGGAGTAAGGAAGCCATGGCAGAGCAGGCCCCCTTCTCCTCAATGGACAGCACAGCTGTGGGGAAGACACTGCAGCTAGAAGAAGCGTGTCACACTTCCTCAGGGAGGAAGCAAGTTACAGACAACTCTACAGAGGGCACCCATAAACTCACGGCCACGCTCATTACCCAACGTCCAGGCCACCCAGAGGCTGACTGCAGCCCAACTTTCCCACCATTCCCACACAGGCCCCAGGAACCGTCAGGCCTCTGAGGCTCTGCCAATGCCCTTCCCTCCACCCAAATATCCTTTCCCTCCTCTCTCCGGACCTCAATCCTGCCCAGCTCTAAATGAGCACTGCAAGGCCTATTTCCCTAAGAATGCCTCTCTCAAAACCAAAATTACTTCCTCGAGAATGATCTGCCTCTTACTCATCCATCATTATCTTGGATTAAATACATCAGGTAAGATGCCTTATCTGACCAACACAACTATTTTAGAAATAAGAGTCATGTTTTAGACCATCTATGACATGACATGACAACCATTCAGCTCACGAAAACCATTCAATAAATACTCTAATTGAATTGCCCAAAGAGTTGACCTAAAATAACCTAAATGCCAAGCATTCCAAGAACCGTCCTGAACCAAATTCACTTCTCATTCGAATGCCAATGTCACAGAAAGGGATGTTGTATTGTCCTTAAATGTACTTGCCTTTATCCAAAACTAGAATCTCTGATGAATCTATGGGACACACATGTAAAATATTCTGCAAAGGAAAAAAGCTTTATTTAGTGTACTGTGCTTAATATTCAGCCAGACCTGCATTTTTCTCTAAACCTTATACAATTACTTAGTCTGCAAGAAGCATTAGAAGAGAGACAATGTCTATTGGGAAAAATACGGGAAGCGAAGGTCATCAATCATTTTCTACTTTCAATAATCTCTTTCATAAAGAGGTAAATGCTCCTAAATTCCAGAATGAATGGAATTCAATACAGCAAAGTAAAATGCTTTAAATACATAAAACAAATATCTTGGTGGACCTTCCACCATCTGTTTTAGTAACTTAAATTATAAAAAACACCCTAAATTTAAGAAAAGTTATATCAACAGCTAAAATTGAGATATTTTTCCATCTATTACTTTGATTTTCCTGACCCATTTTTGAGAATTGTCAGCATTCTGGATCAATAATGCCAAATTATTTGTTGAAGACAGTGAGATTCCTCCCAAGTCATCTAACATGCTCACTAATCAATAAAGATAAGAACAAACAAGAAAGCCATATTTATGAAGCAAGCAAATTATATTAAAAGACTGACTTTGAGAAAAGGTTGCTGCTTGCCAAGAAAATTTTATTATTATAAAACTTTTTCTGTCATTTGTATTACTTCATTTTCCCTTTCAGATTATCTGTGTAGCCTTGTAAACACATCATAATCCAAAGCAGTTGAGCTTTACCAATAAAATGTAAATCAACACAATAGAGCCAACTGCATAATTAAAACAAAAGTATACCGGGCTTCCCTGGTGGCACAGTGGTTGAGAGTCTGCCTGCCGATGCAGGGGCCCTGGGTTCGTGCCTCGGTTCGGGAAGATACCACATGCAGCGGAGGGGCTAGGCCCGTGAGCCATGGCCACTGAGCCGGCGGGTCGGGAGCCTGTGCTCCGTAACGGGGGAGGCCACAACAGTGAGAGGCCCACGTACTGAAAAAAAAAAAAACATACCACCATCAACCCAAGCAGATTACAAAATAGCAAGCAGATTTTAAAATAATAGTCTACAAGCCTGCTTTTTTAAATATATAACTAAATGCATTGAATATCTTATATAAAAAGCCAAAACATAGAGTTGAAACCGAATATCAAAAGTAAACATCTCCTTCCCCAAAACCCTAACTCCAATCCAGTCATGAGGAGAACATCACACAAAGCCAAGTTGAAGGACAGTCTATGAAATATGTGAACCAGGACTCTTCAAAATTGTCATTAAGAAAAGGAAAGTCTGGGACTTTCCTGGTGGTGCACTAGTTAAGAATCCATCTGCCAATGCAGGGGACACCGGTTCCAGCCCTGGTCCGGGAAGATCCCACATGCCGCAGAGCAAGTAAGCCCGTACATCACAACTACTGAGCCTGCGCTCTAGAGCCCGCCAGCCACAACAACTGAGGCCACACGCTGCAACTAATGAAGCCCGCGCACTCTAGGGCCTGTGTGCCGCAAATACTGAGCCCAGGTGCTGCAATTACTGAAGCCCGCACTCTTAGAGCCCACGCTCCGCAACAAGAGAAGCCACCACAATGAGAAGTCCGCGCACCACAATAAAGAGTAGCCCCCACTTGCCACAACTAGAGAAAGCCTGCGCGCAGCAACAAAGACTCAACTCAGCCAAATATAAACAATAATAAAAAAATAAATAAAGGCATCATCACATAAACACAAATGAGGAAATATTTTTTTTAAAAAAGAATAACGGGCGGGGCAGTGGTTAAGAATCCGCCTGCCAGTGCAGGGGACACGGATTTGAGCCCTGGTCCTGGAAGATCCCACATGCTGCAGTGCAACTAAGCCCGTGAGCCACAACTACTGAGCCTGCGCTTCTGGAGCCTGTGCTCCGCAACAAAAGGCGCCACGGCAGTGAGAGGCCCACGAACCACGATGAGGAGTGGCCCCTGCTCGCCGCAACTAGAGAAGGCCCTCGCACAGAAACGAAGACCCAACACAGCCAAAAATAAATAAAATATAAATAAAAATAAATACATTTAAAAGGAAAACCTATACATTTCCCTTTCTGCAAATGTAGGTTTTCGAGGCAAGAGTAGAGCCTCAGAAAGAGTGTCTGCAAACAGAACAATCACTAGTTCACTAAGGACAAATTGTAGGATACTTTTGGAGAATCCCATCACAGCTAGATAATTGGTCCAGGACCAAAAGTAACTACTGGAAGAAAAATGAAATCAACAGTGTACCACAGAGGTGGGAGGCACACTGGCCTGGACTAAGACATGTTCAGTCATAGATAATAAGGGTGGTGATTTTTAAGCATCATTCTCGACCCACTGTGGACTTCCTTCTGCAGCAGTATAAGGATACCACCAGATCATCTTGAAATCAAGTCATGAAATGTACCTTTATATTTCTAAAAATCAATGATCGTCCTTAAATTAACTTTTCTTATTAATTTAGTCATGGTGCTCTTTTACTTCTAAAACATTAAATCTTATTTGATTAGAGACAGACTTCAAAAAATAAAAATAAACTGTGATCAAATAGCAGGAACAAACAGTAGTAACTAAAATTTCTTCAATCTAAACTGGAGATGATTTCTGTATCTCTGTCTTTTACATTTGTCTCCATTAGGGGAAAAAATATGTACCTCATAATTAACTTGGCTGGAATGAATCAGACTGCATTTGTAAAAGTCTCAGAAGACCAATGAGCTGTGCTAAACAGTACCACTATCCACCTGAGCAGAAATTACTATCCTTAAGTTTCTATACATAACTAACACAACAAAAATTTTAACAAAAGAAGAACTACTAGAAACAAATTAGAGATTCATGTTTTTAAGTCAGTAATTTGCCTTTAGTCAGTAATTTGCCTCATACATTATGATTTTCCCTGTGGAAACCCAATTATTATCCTGAAAACAAGACCACTTTACAAAGCAAATGCATTGTGACAAAAGAAAGAAAAGGCAGATTGATACATTATTAAAATAACTCACACGCCATACCCTGAGGAGTAAGGAAGCCATGGCAGAGCAGGCCCCCTTCTCCTCAATGGACAGCACAGCTGTGGGGAAGACACTGCAGCTAGCAGAAGCGTGTCACACTTCCTCAGGGAGGAAGCAAGTTACAGACAACTCTACAGAGGGCACCCATAAACTCACGGCCACGCTCATTACCCAACGTCCAGGCCACCCACAGGCTGACTGCAGCCCAACTTTCCCACCATTCCCACACAGGCCCCAGGAACCGTCAGGCCTCTGAGGCTCTGCCAATGCCCTTCCCTCCACCCAAATATCCTTTCCCTCCTCTCTCCGGACCTCAATCCTGCCCAGCTCTAAATGAGCACTGCAAGGCCTATTTCCCTAAGAATGCCTCTCTCAAAACCAAAATTACTTCCTCGAGAATGATCTGCCTCTTACTCATCCATCATTATCTTGGATTAAATACATCATGTAAGATGCCTTATCTGACCAACACAACTATTTTAGAAATAAGAGTCATGTTTTAGACCATCTATGACATGACATGACAACCATTCAGCTCACGAAAACCATTCAATAAATACTCTAATTGAATTGCCCAAAGAGTTGACCTAAAATAACCTAAATGCCAAGCATTCCAAGAACCGTCCTGAACCAAATTCACTTCTCATTCGAATGCCAATGTCACAGAAAGGGATGTTGTATTGTCCTTAAATGTACTTGCCTTTATCCAAAACTAGAATCTCTGATGAATCTATGGGACACACATGTAAAATATTCTGCAAAGGAAAAAAGCTTTATTTAGTGTACTGTGCTTAATATTCAGCCAGACCTGCATTTTTCTCTAAACCTTATACAATTACTTAGTCTGCAAGAAGCATTAGAAGAGAGACAATGTCTATTGAGAAAAATACGGGAAGCGAAGGTCATCAATCATTTTCTACTTTCAATAATCTCTTTCATAAAGAGGTAAATGCTCCTAAATTCCAGAATGAATGGAATTCAATACAGCAAAGTAAAATGCTTTAAATACATAAAACAAATATCTTGGTGGACCTTCCACCATCTGTTTTAGTAACTTAAATTATAAAAAACACCCTAAATTTAAGAAAAGTTATATCAACAGCTAAAATTGAGATATTTTTCCATCTATTACTTTGATTTTCCTGACCCATTTTTGAGAATTGTCAGCATTCTGGATCAATAATGCCAAATTATTTCTTGAAGACAGTGAGATTCCTCCCAAGTCATCTAACATGCTCACTAATCAATAAAGATAAGAACAAACAAGAAAGCCATATTTATGAAGCAAGCAAATTATATTAAAAGACTGACTTTGAGAAAAGGTTGCTGCTTGCCAAGAAAATTTTATTATTATAAAACTTTTTCTGTCATTTGTATTACTTCATTTTCCCTTTCAGATTATCTGTGTAGCCTTGTAAACACATCATAATCCAAAGCAGTTGAGCTTTACCAATAAAATGTAAATCAACACAATAGAGCCAACTGCATAATTAAAACAAAAGTATACCGGGCTTCCCTGGTGGCACAGTGGTTGAGAGTCTGCCTGCCGATGCAGGGGCCCTGGGTTCGTGCCTCGGTTCGGGAAGATACCACATGCAGCGGAGGGGCTAGGCCCGTGAGCCATGGCCACTGAGCCGGCGGGTCGGGAGCCTGTGCTCCGTAACGGGGGAGGCCACAACAGTGAGAGGCCCACGTACTGAAAAAAAAAAAAAAAACATACCACCATCAACCCAAGCAGATTACAAAATAGCAAGCAGATTTTAAAATAATAGTCTACAAGCCTGCTTTTTTAAATATATAACTAAATGCATTGAATATCTTATATAAAAAGCCAAAAGATAGAGTTGAAACCGAATATCAAAAGTAAACATCTCCTTCCCCAAAACCCTAACTCCACTCCAGTCATGAGGAGAACATCACACAAAGCCAAGTTGAAGGACAGTCTATGAAATATGTGAACCAGGACTCTTCAAAATTGTCATTAAGAAAAGGAAAGTCTGGGACTTTCCCGGTGGTGCACTAGTTAAGAATCCATCTGCCAATGCAGGGGACACCGGTTCCAGCCCTGGTCCGGGAAGATCCCACATGCCGCAGAGCAAGTAAGCCCGTACATCACAACTACTGAGCCTGCGCTCTAGAGCCCGCCAGCCACAACAATTGAGGCCACACGCTGCAACTAATGAAGCCCGCACACTCTAGGGCCTGTGTGCCGCAAATACTGAGCCCAGGTGCTGCAATTACTGAAGCCCGCACTCTTAGAGCCCACGCTCCGCAACAAGAGAAGCCACCACAATGAGAAGTCCGCGCACCACAATAAAGAGTAGCCCCCACTTGCCACAACTAGAGAAAGCCTGCGCGCAGCAACAAAGACTCAACTCAGCCAAATATAAACAATAATAAAAAAATAAATAAAGGCATCATCACATAAACACAAATGAGGAAATATTTTTTTTAAAAAAAGAATAACGGGTGGGGCAGTGGTTAAGAATCTGCCTGCCAGTGCAGGGGACACGGATTTGAGCCCTGGTCCTGGAAGATCCCACATGCTGCAGTGCAACTAAGCCCGTGAGCCACAACTACTGAGCCTGCGCTTCTGGAGCCTGTGCTCCGCAACAAGGGGCGCCACGGCACTGAGAGGCCCACGAACCACGATGAGGAGTGGCCCCTGCTCGCCGCAACTAGAGAAGGCCCTCGCACAGAAACGAAGACCCAACACAGCCAAAAATAAATAAAATATAAATAAAAATAAATACATTTAAAAGAAAAACCTATACATTTCCCTTTCTGCAAATGTAGGTTTTCGAGGCAAGAGTAGAGCCTCAGAAAGAATGTCTGCAAACAGAACAATCACTAGTTCACTAAGTACAAATTGTAGGATACTTTTGGAGAATCCCATCACAGCTAGATAATTGGTCCAGGACCAAAAGTAACTACTGGAAGAAAAATGAAATCAACAGTGTACCACAGAGGTGGGAGGCACACTGGCCTGGACTAAGACATGTTCAGTCATAGATAATAAGGGTGGTGATTTTTAAGCATCATTCTCGACCCACTGTGGACTTCCTTCTGCAGCAGTATAAGGATACCACCAGATCATCTTGAAATCAAGTCATGAAATGTACCTTTATATTTCTAAAAATCAATGATCGTCCTTAAATTAACTTTTCTTATTAATTTAGTCATGGTGCTCTTTTACTTCTAAAACATTAAATCTTATTTGATTAGAGACAGACTTCAAAAAATAAAAATAAACTGTGATCAAATAGCAGGAACAAACAGTAGTAACTAAAATTTCTTCAATCTAAACTGGAGATGATTTCTGTATCTCTGTCTTTTACATTTGTCTCCATTAGGGGAAAAAATATGTACCTCATAATTAACTTGGCTGGAATGAATCAGACTGCATTTGTAAAAGTCTCAGAAGACCAATGAGCTGTGCTAAACAGTACCACTATCCACCTGAGCAGAAATTACTATCCTTAAGTTTCTATACATAACTAACACAACAAAAATTTTAACAAAAGAAGAACTACTAGAAACAAATTAGAGATTCATGTTTTTAAGTCAGTAATTTGCCTTTAGTCAGTAATTTGCCTCATACATTATGATTTTCCCTGTGGAAACCCAATTATTATCCTGAAAACAAGACCACTTTACAAAGCAAATGCATTGTGACAAAAGAAAGAAAAGGCAGATTGATACATTATTAAAATAACTCACACGCCATACCCTGAGGAGTAAGGAAGCCATGGCAGAGCAGGCCCCCTTCTCCTCAATGGACAGCACAGCTGTGGGGAAGACACTGCAGCTAGCAGAAGCGTGTCACACTTCCTCAGGGAGGAAGCAAGTTACAGACAACTCTACAGAGGGCACCCATAAACTCACGGCCACGCTCATTACCCAACGTCCAGGCCACCCAGAGGCTGACTGCAGCCCAACTTTCCCACCATTCCCACACAGGCCCCAGGAACCGTCAGGCCTCTGAGGCTCTGCCAATGCCCTTCCCTCCACCCAAATATCCTTTCCCTCCTCTCTCCGGACCTCAATCCTGCCCAGCTCTAAATGAGCACTGCAAGGCCTATTTCCCTAAGAATGCCTCTCTCAAAACCAAAATTACTTCCTCGAGAATGATCTGCCTCTTACTCATCCATCATTATCTTGGATTAAATACATCAGGTAAGATGCCTTATCTGACCAACACAACTATTTTAGAAATAAGAGTCATGTTTTAGACCATGTATGACATGACATGACAACCATTCAGCTCACGAAAACCATTCAATAAATACTCTAATTGAATTGCCCAAAGAGTTGACCTAAAATAACCTAAATGCCAAGCATTCCAAGAACCGTCCTGAACCAAATTCACTTCTCATTCGAATGCCAATGTCACAGAAAGGGATGTTGTATTGTCCTTAAATGTACTTGCCTTTATCCAAAACTAGAATCTCTGATGAATCTATGGGACACACATGTAAAATATTCTGCAAAGGAAAAAAGCTTTATTTAGTGTACTGTGCTTAATATTCAGCCAGACCTGCATTTTTCTCTAAACCTTATACAATTACTTAGTCTGCAAGAAGCATTAGAAGAGAGACAATGTCTATTGAGAAAAATACGGGAAGCGAAGGTCATCAATCATTTTCTACTTTCAATAATCTCTTTCATAAAGAGGTAAATGCTCCTAAATTCCAGAATGAATGGAATTCAATACAGCAAAGTAAAATGCTTTAAATACATAAAACAAATATCTTGGTGGACCTTCCACCATCTGTTTTAGTAACTTAAATTATAAAAAACACCCTAAATTTAAGAAAAGTTATATCAACAGCTAAAATTGAGATATTTTTCCATCTATTACTTTGATTTTCCTGACCCATTTTTGAGAATTGTCAGCATTCTGGATCAATAATGCCAAATTATTTGTTGAAGACAGTAAGATTCCTCCCAAGTCATCTAACATGCTCACTAATCAATAAAGATAAGAACAAACAAGAAAGCCATATTTATGAAGCAAGCAAATTATATTAAAAGACTGACTTTGAGAAAAGGTTGCTGCTTGCCAAGAAAATTTTATTATTATAAAACTTTTTCTGTCATTTGTATTACTTCATTTTCCCTTTCAGATTATCTGTGTAGCCTTGTAAACACATCATAATCCAAAGCAGTTGAGCTTTACCAATAAAATGTAAATCAACACAATAGAGCCAACTGCATAATTAAAACAAAAGTATACCGGGCTTCCCTGGTGGCACAGTGGTTGAGAGTCTGCCTGCCGATGCAGGGGCCCTGGGTTCGTGCCTCGGTTCGGGAAGATACCACATGCAGCGGAGGGGCTAGGCCCGTGAGCCATGGCCACTGAGCCGGCGGGTCGGGAGCCTGTGCTCCGTAACGGGGGAGGCCACAACAGTGAGAGGCCCACGTACTGAAAAAAAAAAAAAACATACCACCATCAACCCAAGCAGATTACAAAATAGCAAGCAGATTTTAAAATAATAGTCTACAAGCCTGCTTTTTTAAATATGTAACTAAATGCATTGAATATCTTATACAAAAAGCCAAAACATAGAGTTGAAACCGAATATCAAAAGTAAACATCTCCTTCCCCAAAACCCTAACTCCACTCCAGTCATGAGGAGAACATCACACAAAGCCAAGTTTAAGGACAGTCTATGAAATATGTGAACCAGGACTCTTCAAAATTGTCATTAAGAAAAGGAAAGTCTGGGACTTTCCTGGTGGTGCACTAGTTAAGAATCCATCTGCCAATGCAGGGGACACCGGTTCCAGCCCTGGTCCGGGAAGATCCCACATGCCGCAGAGCAAGTAAGCCCGTACATCACAACTACTGAGCCTGCGCTCTAGAGCCCGCCAGCCACAACAACTGAGGCCACACGCTGCAACTAATGAAGCCCGCGCACTCTAGGGCCTGTGTGCCGCAAATACTGAGCCCAGGTGCTGCAATTACTGAAGCCCGCACTCTTAGAGCCCACGCTCCGCAACAAGAGAAGCCACCACAATGAGAAGTCCGCGCACCACAATAAAGAGTAGCCCCCACTTGCCACAACTAGAGAAAGCCTGCGCGCAGCAACAAAGACTCAACTCAGCCAAATATAAACAATAATAAAAAAATAAATAAAGGCATCATCACATAAACACAAATGAGGAAATATTTTTTTTAAAAAAGAATAACGGGCGGGGCAGTGGTTAAGAATCCGCCTGCCAGTGCAGGGGACACGGATTTGAGCCCTGGTCCTGGAAGATCCCACATGCTGCAGTGCAACTAAGCCCGTGAGCCACAACTACTGAGCCTGCGCTTCTGGAGCCTGTGCTCCGCAACAAAAGGCGCCACGGCAGTGAGAGGCCCACGAACCATGATGAGGAGTGGCCCCTGCTCGCCGCAACTAGAGAAGGCCCTCGCACAGAAACGAAGACCCAACACAGCCAAAAATAAATAAAATATAAATAAAAATAAATACATTTAAAAGGAAAACCTATACATTTCCCTTTCTGCAAATGTAGGTTTTCGAGGCAAGAGTAGAGCCTCAGAAAGAGTGTCTGCAAACAGAACAATCACTAGTTCACTAAGGACAAATTGTAGGATACTTTTGGAGAATCCCATCACAGCTAGATAATTGGTCCAGGACCAAAAGTAACTACTGGAAGAAAAATGAAATCAACAGTGTACCACAGAGGTGGGAGGCACACTGGCCTGGACTAAGACATGTTCAGTCATAGATAATAAGGGTGGTGATTTTTAAGCATCATTCTCGACCCACTGTGGACTTCCTTCTGCAGCAGTATAAGGATACCACCAGATCATCTTGAAATCAAGTCATGAAATGTACCTTTATATTTCTAAAAATCAATGATCGTCCTTAAATTAACTTTTCTTATTAATTTAGTCATGGTGCTCTTTTACTTCTAAAACATTAAATCTTATTTGATTAGAGACAGACTTCAAAAAATAAAAATAAACTGTGATCAAATAGCAGGAACAAACAGTAGTAACTAAAATTTCTTCAATCTAAACTGGAGATGATTTCTGTATCTCTGTCTTTTACATTTGTCTCCATTAGGGGAAAAAATATGTACCTCATAATTAACTTGGCTGGAATGAATCAGACTGCATTTGTAAAAGTCTCAGAAGACCAATGAGCTGTGCTAAACAGTACCACTATCCACCTGAGCAGAAATTACTATCCTTAAGTTTCTATACATAACTAACACAACAAAAATTTTAACAAAAGAAGAACTACTAGAAACAAATTAGAGATTCATGTTTTTAAGTCAGTAATTTGCCTTTAGTCAGTAATTTGCCTCATACATTATGATTTTCCCTGTGGAAACCCAATTATTATCCTGAAAACAAGACCACTTTACAAAGCAAATGCATTGTGACAAAAGAAAGAAAAGGCAGATTGATACATTATTAAAATAACTCACACGCCATACCCTGAGGAGTAAGGAAGCCATGGCAGAGCAGGCCCCCTTCTCCTCAATGGACAGCACAGCTGTGGGGAAGACACTGCAGCTAGCAGAAGCGTGTCACACTTCCTCAGGGAGGAAGCAAGTTACAGACAACTCTACAGAGGGCACCCATAAACTCACGGCCACGCTCATTACCCAACGTCCAGGCCACCCAGAGGCTGACTGCAGCCCAACTTTCCCACCATTCCCACACAGGCCCCAGGAACCGTCAGGCCTCTGAGGCTCTGCCAATGCCCTTCCCTCCACCCAAATATCCTTTCCCTCCTCTCTCCGGACCTCAATCCTGCCCAGCTCTAAATGAGCACTGCAAGGCCTATTTCCCTAAGAATGCCTCTCTCAAAACCAAAATTACTTCCTCGAGAATGATCTGCCTCTTACTCATCCATCATTATCTTGGATTAAATACATCATGTACGATGCCTTATCTGACCAACACAACTATTTTAGAAATAAGAGTCATGTTTTAGACCATCTATGACATGACATGACAACCATTCAGCTCACGAAAACCATTCAATAAATACTCTAATTGAATTGCCCAAAGAGTTGACCTAAAATAACCTAAATGCCAAGCATTCCAAGAACCGTCCTGAACCAAATTCACTTCTCATTCGAATGCCAATGTCACAGAAAGGGATGTTGTATTGTCCTTAAATGTACTTGCCTTTATCCAAAACTAGAATCTCTGATGAATCTATGGGACACACATGTAAAATATTCTGCAAAGGAAAAAAGCTTTATTTAGTGTACTGTGCTTAATATTCAGCCAGACCTGCATTTTTCTCTAAACCTTATACAATTACTTAGTCTGCAAGAAGCATTAGAAGAGAGACAATGTCTATTGAGAAAAATACGGGAAGCGAAGGTCATCAATCATTTTCTACTTTCAATAATCTCTTTCATAAAGAGGTAAATGCTCCTAAATTCCAGAATGAATGGAATTCAATACAGCAAAGTAAAATGCTTTAAATACATAAAACAAATATCTTGGTGGACCTTCCACCATCTGTTTTAGTAACTTAAATTATAAAAAACACCCTAAATTTAAGAAAAGTTATATCAACAGCTAAAATTGAGATATTTTTCCATCTATTACTTTGATTTTCCTGACCCATTTTTGAGAATTGTCAGCATTCTGGATCAATAATGCCAAATTATTTCTTGAAGACAGTGAGATTCCTCCCAAGTCATCTAACATGCTCACTAATCAATAAAGATAAGAACAAACAAGAAAGCCATATTTATGAAGCAAGCAAATTATATTAAAAGACTGACTTTGAGAAAAGGTTGCTGCTTGCCAAGAAAATTTTATTATTATAAAACTTTTTCTGTCATTTGTATTACTTCATTTTCCCTTTCAGATTATCTGTGTAGCCTTGTAAACACATCATAATCCAAAGCAGCTGAGCTTTACCAATAAAATGTAAATCAACACAATAGAGCCAACTGCATAATTAAAACAAAAGTATACCGGGCTTCCCTGGTGGCACAGTGGTTGAGAGTCTGCCTGCCGATGCAGGGGCCCTGGGTTCGTGCCTCGGTTCGGGAAGATACCACATGCAGCGGAGGGGCTAGGCCCGTGAGCCATGGCCACTGAGCCGGCGGGTCGGGAGCCTGTGCTCCGTAACGGGGGAGGCCACAACAGTGAGAGGCCCACGTACTGAAAAAAAAAAAAAAACATACCACCATCAACCCAAGCAGATTACAAAATAGCAAGCAGATTTTAAAATAATAGTCTACAAGCCTGCTTTTTTAAATATATAACTAAATGCATTGAATATCTTATATAAAAAGCCAAAAGATAGAGTTGAAACCGAATATCAAAAGTAAACATCTCCTTCCCCAAAACCCTAACTCCACTCCAGTCATGAGGAGAACATCATACAAAGCCAAGTTGAAGGACAGTCTATGAAATATGTGAACCAGGACTCTTCAAAATTGTCATTAAGAAAAGGAAAGTCTGGGACTTTCCCGGTGGTGCACTAGTTAAGAATCCATCTGCCAATGCAGGGGACACCGGTTCCAGCCCTGGTCCGGGAAGATCCCACATGCCGCAGAGCAAGTAAGCCCGTACATCACAACTACTGAGCCTGCGCTCTAGAGCCCGCCAGCCACAACAACTGAGGCCACACGCTGCAACTAATGAAGCCCGCACACTCTAGGGCCTGTGTGCCGCAAATACTGAGCCCAGGTGCTGCAATTACTGAAGCCCGCACTCTTAGAGCCCACGCTCCGCAACAAGAGAAGCCACCACAATGAGAAGTCCGCGCACCACAATAAAGAGTAGCCCCCACTTGCCACAACTAGAGAAAGCCTGCGCGCAGCAACAAAGACTCAACTCAGCCAAATATAAACAATAATAAAAAAATAAATAAAGGCATCATCACATAAACACAAATGAGGAAATATTTTTTTTAAAAAAAGAATAACGGGCGGGGCAGTGGTTAAGAATCTGCCTGCCAGTGCAGGGGACACGGATTTGAGCCCTGGTCCTGGAAGATCCCACATGCTGCAGTGCAACTAAGCCCGTGAGCCACAACTACTGAGCCTGCGCTTCTGGAGCCTCTGCTCCGCAACAAGGGGCGCCACGGCACTGAGAGGCCCACGAACCACGATGAGGAGTGGCCCCTGCTCGCCGCAACTAGAGAAGGCCCTCGCACAGAAACGAAGACCCAACACAGCCAAAAATAAATAAAATATAAATAAAAATAAATACATTTAAAAGAAAAACCTATACATTTCCCTTTCTGCAAATGTAGGTTTTCGAGGCAAGAGTAGAGCCTCAGAAAGAATGTCTGCAAACAGAACAATCACTAGTTCACTAAGTACAAATTGTAGGATACTTTTGGAGAATCCCATCACAGCTAGATAATTGGTCCAGGACCAAAAGTAACTACTGGAAGAAAAATGAAATCAACAGTGTACCACAGAGGTGGGAGGCACACTGGCCTGGACTAAGACATGTTCAGTCATAGATAATAAGGGTGGTGATTTTTAAGCATCATTCTCGACCCACTGTGGACTTCCTTCTGCAGCAGTATAAGGATACCACCAGATCATCTTGAAATCAAGTCATGAAATGTACCTTTATATTTCTAAAAATCAATGATCGTCCTTAAATTAACTTTTCTTATTAATTTAGTCATGGTGCTCTTTTACTTCTAAAACATTAAATCTTATTTGATTAGAGACAGACTTCAAAAAATAAAAATAAACTGTGATCAAATAGCAGGAACAAACAGTAGTAACTAAAATTTCTTCAATCTAAACTGGAGATGATTTCTGTATCTCTGTCTTTTACATTTGTCTCCATTAGGGGAAAAAATATGTACCTCATAATTAACTTGGCTGGAATGAATCAGACTGCATTTGTAAAAGTCTCAGAAGACCAATGAGCTGTGCTAAACAGTACCACTATCCACCTGAGCAGAAATTACTATCCTTAAGTTTCTATACATAACTAACACAACAAAAATTTAAACAAAAGAAGAACTACTAGAAACAAATTAGAGATTCATGTTTTTAAGTCAGTAATCTGCCTTTAGTCAGTAATTTGCCTCATACATTATGATTTTCCCTGTGGAAACCCAATTATTATCCTGAAAACAAGACCACTTTAGAAAGCAAATGCATTGTGACAAAAGAAAGAAAAGGCAGATTGATACATTATTAAAATAACTCACACGCCATACCCTGAGGAGTAAGGAAGCCATGGCAGAGCAGGCCCCCTTCTCCTCAATGGACAGCACAGCTGTGGTGAAGACACTGCAGCTAGCAGAAGCGTGTCACACTTCCTCAGGGAGGAAGCAAGTTACAGACAACTCTACAGAGGGCACCCATAAACTCACGGCCACGCTCATTACCCAACGTCCAGGCCACCCAGAGGCTGACTGCAGCCCAACTTTCCCACCATTCCCACACAGGCCCCAGGAACCGTCAGGCCTCTGAGGCTCTGCCAATGCCCTTCCCTCCACCCAAATATCCTTTCCCTCCTCTCTCCGGACCTCAATCCTGCCCAGCTCTAAATGAGCACTGCAAGGCCTATTTCCCTAAGAATGCCTCTCTCAAAAACCAAAATTACTTCCTCGAGAATGATCTGCCTCTTACTCATCCATCATTATCTTGGATTAAATACATCATGTAAGATGCCTTATCTGACCAACACAACTATTTTAGAAATAAGAGTCATGTTTTAGACCATCTATGACATGACATGACAACCATTCAGCTCACGAAAACCATTCAATAAATACTCTAATTGAATTGCCCAAAGAGTTGACCTAAAATAACCTAAATGCCAAGCATTCCAAGAACCGTCCTGAACCAAATTCACTTCTCATTCGAATGCCAATGTCACAGAAAGGGATGTTGTATTGTCCTTAAATGTACTTGCCTTTATCCAAAACTAGAATCTCTGATGAATCTATGGGACACACATGT